>NW_017307177.1:640081-666408 GCF_000935625.1 Nanorana parkeri
CGTGGAAAGGGTGCCATTGAATTCAATGCACCGTCACGCCCCAAAACGCGGGTTGACGTTTCTTAGCGATCGCGGTGGGCACACGCTTTTGGTGGGAACAAGCCCTTAGCGATTGCCGTGCGGATGTCACTGTGTGCACTAGCACAGAATTGGACGGCCCAGGTGTTGTGCAGGTGTGGACCTAGCCTTATTTTATCATGGCAGCAGTGTTTACTTATGTTTGCGGTTCACTGATTTGTTTTGCCTCCTGAATTTTTTTTAACCCCATTGCTCATGTAGTACACAAACTTGTACCTGCTTTTGTGATTGAAAGTTTATTGTGCTTTCTGCATATCAGTTTTTGGTGTGATAGGCAGCCTCACTGACCAATAGACATGAGGAGAAGGGGTATGGGCCAGGTTGTTTACCACAGGAGCAGACCCAAATCTGCATTTCTCCTGGAACACTCAAAAGTAAAACTAAACTTGCATACAGGCACTTGGGAGTCCCTGCTATTGCATAGCTATACTTTTTAAAGTTTTTTCGGTGATCTAAGCTATAATTCTGGAAAATTCCCTCATTTAAAGGGATGATTTGATGGTTTTAAAAATCAGATACGAATAGCTATGTTGTCAATAAGAGACTATTGGTGCCTAAACGGTAAAATAAAAACACTAACATGACACATTCATATTCAGTTTATGTGCACAACCACCCGCTGTTGTGATTTTGAAAGATGAATGATTCCACAGTGCCTGCAGCTGAGGTCAGTAAGAGCTTGTTAAAGTTCATTTACTGCTTGTTAAGCATATGCAAATGCTTTAAAGTGTAATTGTGAAAGACTTTGGGCAGTAAAGTATCCGTAAGGCCAAAACTTTATTTTTGGATAGAGGACATGTTTTTTCTGCATGTTTCAGTTCTTTCCAAAGATTTTGGGTTTAATACAGAGCAGGGCTCATTGAAGGCCTCTTCACAATAGTCCAATATTTTGTTCTGAGCCCTTGTGTGTTTTTTGAATCATTAGCCTGCTGGGAAAAAAAAGTGGTTTGAGGCAGAGCTTTCTGAAACTGACCAACGTTTTGCTCCATAATTCCTTGAGATCTTAAAGATCTCCAGGAAAACTTTATAACCCTAGCAGTGGAGCTGCCCCCACACTGCAAAGGTTAAATGCTCACTTGTCTAGGGATATACTCACCCAAAGCTCCAAGCCAGCCAGCTGTCGCAGTGCTCCCTCCAGCCTGTCTCCTCCTCCTCCGCACATTAGAATCTTCCTCAGCATCCTCATGTCTGTACGCTGTGTATAGATGTAATGATTTATGGGACCTTAGAAGGCTGCAGAGGGGAAGAGACACAGGGAAGAAGCTGGCTTGGAGCGTTGGGGTGAGTAACTTTTTTTTTTGTGCTGTGGTAGCCCCACTGCAAGGGTTAATGAACATTTCCTGGAGCTCTTCTTCAGGTAGGGTACACCAGGTATGTTATGAATTTACTACACAGTGGCTGCTGATGTTGGCATCTTACCACCCTGCCTCCCTTAATCAGCTGATCGAAAGAACTGGTTGGAAAATTTTCGCCTAAATCGAGCTGTCAGAATGCAGTGAAAACAGTGGGGTATTTGTCCATCAATGCTTTTAAGTGTTGATGGAGGAATCTGTTCTATTTATTGTTTTGATCAGCCCATTTGGTTGAACCAAAAAAGTGTATACCCAATTTTAATTCTAGTCTCGAGATTTTAATTATACTCAGATTCAAGGCATTCTGTGCTAGACATTGCACTGCCCCAAAACATAACCAAACAGTCCATGTTTTACAATAGGTATGGCGCCAAAAATATCCAGTTTTCTGCAGTCAATGTTCAAGAACATTCTGCTAGAAGCATTCTGGCTTGTAAATATGCATTTTTAACAAATTCCATTATGGCATTTGTTAGGTGTTCCTTAACAGTGGAGTACTGGGTCTTCTTCCTTTGAGCCCATTGTCGCGCAAAAAGTGACAGATTGTGTGATCAGACGCTCATGCACCTTAAATTTTGGAATTCAGCGTGTACCTCATTGGAAGTTTTTCTTGGCTCTGTCTATCGTTTGCGCTATCCATCTGTTCAATATGGGGTAAATTTTCCTCTTGCGGCCATGTCCGAGAAGGTTGACTGCACTCCCATTGACCTCAGACAGCAGATTGACTGACTACTTTTTCTCCTTAAAAATAGGCCGGCTGATTACAAAATTGAAGACTTAATGTGAATTAGAGAAAACAGTTTGAAACCTCACTATGATCCAGTTATTTATAATCTTTTCTAAGGGTACCAACAAATCTGTCCAGGCCACTTTGGAATATCTTTCTAGAATAAACAATTTATCTCCTTTCACACTGTTTTGCTCTTGATACATTGAAGGTGTATAGGTATGCATGAAACAATTGCTTTTAATTTCATCACTTTTCAGAAGAAAAGAAAATGTTTTTATCAGCTGTAATGGCAATTTAAAAAAGGTTTCAAACGTCATTGTAAGTGCACAGTGTATATACTGTAAAAGTGATCTCATCTGTGCAGCTTGATTGACAGTAATAAAATGGATTGAGGACTAGGGATTGACAGATTATTGGATGTACTGATAATCGGCGCCAATATTCCCAGATTTTTAAAATTATCGGTTATATGTACATATATTACCGAATAATATACACTGCGAGTTTAACACTGAAATTTGCCCAGTGGGTGCTGCTGTCTTGTCGGCATCCCTCGATCAACTGATCAAAGGAGCCAGTCAGAAATTCTATGAACGAACAGCGCCAGCAGCCTTAGAGCCGCCAGCTCTGTTTGGGTATTCTGAAGGTCAAAACAAAAAATAAAACTGCAGATAGCATGGCCAGTCTGCTATTGGCTATTTCAAATTGCAATAGCCAATAGCTGGCTATTGCACCTGCCTGAAGTCGATCAGCAGTGGGGTGGATCTGAAGGAAAACACTCTCCTTCAGGTCTGCTGATTGACATCAGGCAGTGGGCAGGTTTAATAGCCAACATATTATTGCAATTTGAAATAGCCAGTAGCAGCTTTTATTGGCTATTGCACTGCTTGCTCTCAGCTGCATGTAAACAGAATATCGGTACCTGATATGTTATCGTCTTGAAAGGTGGCCCATAATAGATATTGGTCGACCCCTAATGAGAACTTTACCTAATCTGAAGAGCACTGTAGCCTTACGGATGTGATTGCTCTCTTGCTAATACTTGTCACAAAATAGAATTCTGTTGTGAAATATCCTGATGGTATAAGTAAGAATACTGCTGGCAGGTATTTTGTAAAGTCAACTGTAAGGCCTCATGCCACTATGTACCAAAACGAGTTCACGTGCGTTTTGGAGCGAGTTTCTAAATGCACCTGGACTCATGTAATGCATTTCTAAAGGTGACCATACACTTTACAACCATAAGGTCTTGCGATGGTTGTAAACTAATTAAAAAAACGTACAATATGCCCATCTTGGACAGGCAGATCGTACTTGATCATCGCAAGCCCGCCCGCTGAGGGGCGGGCTTCTGATTACCGCAATGCTGAACGGGCAGTGTGCTGTGCCGACACTGTCCTTCCTTCTGGAGGGTGGCTACTTTTGTTCCCTATGGTCCCTGTGTGTGTGTGTTGTCAAAGTAGCCACCACTCCAAGCTCACTCCCATGATGGACTACAATCTCACTTTTAGTTTTCTTCTTTGTTTTCAGATTGTAGTCTATTACGAGAGTGAGCTTGGATCGCTGGCTACTTTACAACACACACAGGGACCATAGGGAACAAAAGTAGCCACCCTCCAGAAGGAAGGACAGTGTCAGCATGAATTCAGAGATAATTTGAGGATCTACGGCCAAGTGATACACAAAAAAACTACATTATTATGAATAGTTAAGGTGCATGAATGCATTTTTAAGATTTAACTCCTGAGTTTAGTGTCACTTTAAGATCCATAGAAAAAAAAAATCTGTTTCCATGGTTCTACGTATGGATTGTGTTTTACACTGTACACAAGTTAACGCTTGTGCTAACATTTACATGCAATTGTAAGTGCAATTAAGCAACTGCGTCCTAGCAACCTGATGACGTTTGGTAGCAGAAGCTGTCTGTGCCCTAGCAACCAGAGGGTAATAGTTGGCACCATGCTTCCTCACAGGGTGCATTTGTGCTGTAAACTATATGCATGTAAATGTTAACACAAACCTGTGTACAGTGTATGGATAATATTTTACATGGGATCTTGCTGACTGCAAGATCCCGTATAAAATCATGCTCATGAATCCTAAGAAGGTTGTATTGTTTTCAGTCCTGGTGATGGTGAACTCAGTATTTTTTGTAGGTGTGTTTTAGGTAACTTAAGTAATAGTGTGAGCTGTGTTTGCCAAAGATGTCTAAAAATCTTTGGAATGCAATGTCATGTCAGCACTAGTTTTGCTTCATGCTTTAAATCCTTAGACATCTGCCAAACTGTGTCATACAAATTTTCTACTTACCACTATTTTTTTTCTCCTGTATTTTCCATAAGCAGCTGAGGTTTTACCTTTGACAACGGCTAGACTTGCATGGAAATATTGTGCCATTTTCAATGCAAGGTTATTAGAAGAAATATTTTTTTTTACAAAAAGTATGCATATTTTTAGAATGCCAAAAGACCGCCCATAGGGCTAAACATACCCACGTTACAGATCAATAGTCTCTCTGCTGCCTTGAAATCAAGTACTCTATTGATTGATGGGCACAACAACTAGTAATGTTTGCCATGGAGACGGAAGTGGGAGGAGGGGGTTCAATTCATTTTATAGCTCTTCCAAGTTTGTATTGTATTGTTTGTATTGTTGAATGGAATATGATTAGTATGTATTGGGATTGAATTTCAAGATTTTAATATCAACATTTTTTCAGCATTTTAAAGCCCCATTTATACCTGATCATTGCTATTTGTGAATACTGTCAGCAAGAAGCTGCAGATTCCTTAATTCGCAATGACCGGTGTGGTGTTTAAAATAGCTGTTGTCGCTCAGCCTATATGAAAAATGACAGACTGACGGCGGCTGCAGCTGTTCGGATGTAATGGTCCCCGTACAAGGACAGATTGTGTCCAGGGATGTTCATCTGTCCCCAGCCTCAGGTAATCTATAGTGTCCGATTACATCCAAACAACTGCAGCTGCCATCAGCCCGTAATTGTATTGTACAGGCTGAGCGGCAGCAGCTATGTTCACAACGGTCATTCTGGCTACAGGAATGCGCAGATTCTAACCATCAGAATTCGTAATATAGCCCTAATCACAGGTATGAATGAGGACAAAGTCTGACATATATATCATGAGAGAATGCAATACTGTCGCATTAAAATAATTTTATAACTTGTATGAGGATTTGTATCGATGCTTTAGGTGTTTTGTAATTGAATGCCACACCCTTCATCTATCTTTTGTTTGCAGGCAGTGAAAACAGATATGATGGTTGTATGTTTTGTAAAGTACCATTACTGACGGTGTTAAATATTAACATTTGGCCCTGGAACAGCTGTTCTTGGAGGAGAACACACACTATTACAAAGATCTCTTTATAGAGGACTGGGCCCTAATCAAATTAAATTTGCTTAAAAATCTTTTTGGCTGACATATTGTGTTTCAAGCAAATTCATTTCTCGTTTTATGTTGAGCATTTGTTTATTGTGTTCAATACACATGGAAGGGAAATTATTTTGATCTGTTCCCTTCAGCGTTCTTCAATTCTTTCAAACGGTGCGAGTGCATGAATTTACCTTGGCATCACCTTCTTGCTATTCCCTTATACCATGTACTGCACAGCTCAGATTGGGAAAGGCAACGCAGTACTTTTGTGCTAACAAGGACAGGGGTGTGGAATTCGTATCGTCTGACGTCCGTGACATGTAGTTCCGGACGTTTTTCCCCCACTGTTTTAGCCCTGCTACGGACAAGTAGCAGGGCTGGTTTTCTTTTCTTGAATGAGGACCGAGAGCGGCGCTGCGAGCGGGGGGACGTGGAACGGGGGCGTGGAACGGTGACGTGGAACGGGGCGTGGAACCGTGATGGAGCAGTGACAAAGCCGGACGGTGAACCTGTGACAGGCTCTGTCACCTCCCTCAGCCTCTGTCCCTGGCAGCCGCTGCTTGTTCCTGTCACCGGAGTTCTAGCATAGTGCTGTGCTAGAACTCCTTTTGGAGGTGACGGGGTCAATAAAGAGTACCTGTCACCTCCAAATGCTATCGCACAGGGGATTGTTAAGTTTAAAAGTAAAAAATAGTTAAATGTAAAAAATAAAAAGGCGATAAAGTAAAAATAATAAAACAAATGAAAAATGTTTGCAAGGTAAATAAAAATTGAAAAAATGAAAACCAGCCCCGCTGCCCCCATCTGCAAGCAAATAAACGTGCAGTGTTTTCAACTTCGGCCGTGTGCAACTGTAGGAACAGGGCGGTATTGCTACAGGAAAACGCGCCATCTGCCTGGCACGACTGGGGTGCCATTAGGAAATAATGGCACTGCCAGTGCGATCGACAGTGGTGTGCGATCCGTGGCTGCCCGGTCATCGTGCACGAAACCGTGCGGATGGCTGGGTGGTCACAGAATCGCACACCACCGCCGATTGTGCTGTCAGTGCCATTATTTTCTAATGGCACCCATGTCGTGCCAGGCAGATTGCGCTTTTTCCTGCTGCAATACCGCCCAGGCGATCCCACACAATCGCTGTTGAAAACACTGCATGGTGCATGTCGTGGCAATAGGTACATCTACCTTTTTTCAGCGATTGCCACGCAGCTGTAACCCCATACATGCGGATGCAACCGCACACTATCGCACGTCCTGGGAATCCCCAAGTCTGCACCAACCCTAAAGGGTAAATTCACTTTCCCAAGTAATTTGAAAAATGGAATTACCAGCACAAATCCCCCTCCCACTATACTTACCTTTTGGCGAACGGTCCTTTCCGTCCACCAGTACGGGTATACTATCTGTACCTGTTCCATGTATTCTGAATTTCGCTCGCAAATTGCAAGCACTTGTTGGTCAACGCGGTCACCTGACGGCACTGACCAATGAGAAGCGCTTCTTAGCACTGCTAAATACGGTTTTGGTTAAAATAATTTTTTTTGTATCAGGGCAAGTAGATTGTCATGAGGGACAAGTAGTTTCGGCCCCCGCTTTAGTCCTTGGAGAAGTAGTTTTTTCAAAAATGTCCACACCCCTGAACACCTATCTGACAGAGTGCAAAGTGACAGAAATTAGCGCATCAGTCTGCTGATTCTTTTAATCAGCTATAGTATTGGTGAAGGATAAGACCTAGTTTAAGACCTAGACCTATATTACTTAACCTCCCTGGCAGTAATCTCGAGTCTGGCTCGGGGTGAATTTTCAATGCTAGGAGCGGTAACCCCGAGCCAGACTCGGGGCTGCACAGAAAAGTGACCCTCACCTTGTCCCTGCAATCCCGCGGCGTCCTCTGCTGTACGCGGCTCAAAAATGAAAACTTTATCATCCCCGGGATGTCCTACTGGACTCTTGTTTGGACAGATTTAGGTGAGTTATTCCTAAGATTTACTAAGAACTACAGGCCTACAATGTAAACAACAAATTTCCATGCAAAAAATTGTACCGCTTTTGGTACAAAATTCCTGACATAATCATACTGCCAGGGAGGTTAAAGCGGAACTCCGGGCACAAATTTTATTAAACCCCACACTGCAAGGTTTAAAGATGTTGTTTTTGTCAAGGGGTACATTTTTTTTTTACTCATTTGATCCTTGGAGCCGGCCTGCACTACATCGGTCCCTAGAGCCTTGCTCACCCTCCGCTGCAGCGCTCTAATGTCCCATAAGTCATCATGTTCTATACACTGTTTATACACTGTTTATACACTGTGAGGATGCTGAGGGATCACTGCAGCAGAGACAGGAGACGGGTCAGAGGGAGTGTTGTCACAGCCAGCTGGCTCCGAGGATCGGGGGAGAACTTTTTATTTTTTGAACCTAGACAATCCTTTGGCAAGTAAAGCCACTTGTATATGTATTTCATTTGTAATAGCTTTTTGCCTTGTCAGCTTTAACCCCTTCATGACTGAGGCCCTTTTTTCAATTTTTGCACCCATGTTATATTCCACATTTTAGGCCTGAAAATGACGTAAAACCCCCCAACATTATATATTTTCTGAATGCCAAGACCCTATAGAATAAAATGGTGGTAGTTGAAAATTTTTATGTTGCGCAATATTAGCGCAACTCCTTATTAAACCCCAAAATTTAGTGACAAATTTAATTAAATGCCCCAAAACACAACAATCCACTTTTGCAGCCAAATTGGGATAACGCTTATTTTTTATGTTCTGATACGCATTGTATAACTTAAAGGGCATCTATGGTCAAAAGCTAAAAATAAATATGTACTCCTAGATTTAAATGTAACATCATCATTGCTTGCTGAAAGCAATGCATGATGGAATATGTAGTCCTTCAAATCCTCAAATGGCTGGTAGTTGGTTGCGTGCAGCACCATGGCAACTGCCTTTGTAAATAGTCTAGAATGGCATTGCCCTTGGTGAGGGTGTAATTCCACTTTAAAGAGCTGCTACACCCTCCTATGTCTTACAAGCAAAGTAGATATCTTTTTTAACCTCTGTTTGGATTGCAATTGAAAGAACGGTAATAAGCACACTGACAAGCTTGACAGTAGACATGCTTTAAAAGTAACTTGTTTTGGGAGACAGTTAAATTGGTAGTAAAGTTTAAGTCCCTGATCACACTTTTTAAGTTTTTGCCTGCGCATTTACCCGGCTGTGTTTGGGGTGCCTTTACTTGTTATGCTTTCCCATGTTTGTCGCGTGTGCAGGAAGCAATAGAAATCAATGGGAAACATGCAAGAACACAATGCGTGTTCTCACTATGTTCAGGGGTGAACGGGGACCTAGTTTTGGTAGTTTGGATTTGTCCTTGGCATTTTTATGAACACACTTGTCCTAATAGTTGCACTAACCTCTGTCACATATCCAGTTTTTTAAACTAAGGTCTGTTTATTGTGCTGTTACAAATTTTATGTACCGTATGCACATATATATGCTAATCGAAAAATAAGACTGGTAATCCAAGTCTGTATTTTTCTACTTGTAATCAGCAGAAAGGTATAGATTCAGTACATTTACACTTTGCAGTGTGAAGCAAACTTTATCACTCAAGTAATCTTTATCCCAAAAAGACAAGTTAATTTCTATTATTCAAAGTACTGTAGTATTTACTGCACTAGAATTAACATATCTGAATTTAAATGCCCTGCTTAGCAGTTCTGTCAGTAGCTTAAATCTAAAAATAATCTTATTGTGAGTTTTCTGATTTTATCTTTAAGGCTTGTTCACACCAATAACCGTGCGTACCAGCACGTTTAGCTGCTGGAACGCACTGTATCATAGGAAACTCCCCCCTGCCTTCTGGGGTGTTGGGGGAATGGCGACGCATTAAAGTAAAATGGCACCACAGCCACTCTTCTCTCAAAATCCCCCCCTGGACGCAGTGTGATTGCCCACACCAGAACGTGTTTCTCACCAATGCCTGTGTTCTGGCCCAGTGTGATTGCAAAAAAATAGTGCATTTTTGTGATCGCACTAGACAAGGAATGCAGGCATTGATGTGCTGGTGCGGGCGATTGCACTACGGGCAGAGGCGTGTGGCTACAGGGCCATTGACTTGAATACACTGCCATGCCCCACCCGCCCCAGAACGTAGGGAGGAGTTTAGTATGCCATACGGTGCGTTCCGCCAGCTAACCGCACTGGAACACACTGGAATTGTGTGAACAAGCCCTGGAGAATTCAGGCAGTTTACGTATGACAGTAAACACTCTGTTATCCGGTATTCAGCTAACTGGAACTCCCATCTAACTGGCAAAAAAATCCCCTATGTACTTACTGTTCTGCCGAGATGCCACCTTCTAGGAGAGGGAGAACGGGCTCTGGAGCATGGAAAGGTACAAGAATGGGCCTAAAAGTGCTGGATTATCCTGGGAATGAGTGTCTGAATAATCCTGGAAACGGGTGCCTGATCGTTTGTGCTGTTTTCCTGTGAACAAGCACCACCTAGTGATCACTCCCAGTACTGCAATGTATTGCTAATGGTTTAGAGTATTATTATTATTATACAGGATTTATATAGCGCCAATAGTTTGCACAGCGCTTTACAATATAAGGAAGACATTACAGTCACAATACAATTTAAGACAAGATGGTAAGGAGGGCCCTGCCCGTGAGGGCTTACAATCTAAAAGGGAGGGGCAACAATATGCTCTTATGGTATAGTATGTAGTATAGCATTATATTAGTTCAACCCATTTTTAATGGCAACTCAAGCAAAAAGACTACATTTATCTGGAATCTACCCATCTCCATGGATGCTGGATAACGGGGCGTTTAATTGTATAGGTTTAACTCTGAGGAGCTTTTGCTAATGTACAATGGCTGTTGTAAACTTTTTTTTTTTTTATCCATTTAACTTGGTTGGAGGTATACATCCATTAGTCCTAAACTTTAAAGCATACCTAAAAACAAAAATATATTGGAGTTTACCAGTCCCTGCATGTGGTGGCTGCATCAGTTTTCGCTGCTCAGGTTAATAACATTTACAGCACATACAGAATATACCTGTTAATCTTTCCAGAAATACTGTCCGTCATATTCAAAAGAAAGCACACATTTCCTTATCATTTTTCTGTAAGCTACTTATCCCATCAAAGTTCAGCTTGTGTGACAACCATGGCTCCTTCCATAGATACAATGGAGCTTGAGTGTAGACACTAAGAGACACTAGTATGTTACTGGGGACAAAGCCTGGAAAAGAAACAAATATAACATTTTTGTTTATATATGCTTTAACAATGGTGCCTGGCTTCAATACCACACATATTGTTTAGCAAGACTCGAGTCATAACTCCTGATCAGAGTGTGCATTCCACTGGACACCACAGTGTTTACTCCATACTGCACTTGAATTTTATGAACGTATTCACTATATCAGTAGGAGAGTATTGTACTATGTTAGCCATCGGTTCATGCAGAAAGTTTGGGTTTTAACTTTAGATGCCTTTTCAATGGTTCCGAAACCCACTTATTTATACACAGACATACAAGGAGGAGCAATTAAATATTTAAAAAATACAAGTTTTTTTATCTTGACATGCTTAAAGTCCTAGCAAGCTGTAGATATATGCAAAAATTTTTTTAAAAAGTAGGGATGCTCCAATACCACTTTTTTTAAGACCGAGTACCGATACTTTTTTCAAGTACTCGTCGATACCAATTACCAATACTTTTTCTTACAGGGACAGGTCACATTTTTTTCTAAAGCAATACAAAATCATGATTTTAGGTCAGGGCTAAATCATGATTTTAGGTCAATATTGTGAACATGAAATTAATATTTATCATGCCATTGCTAACTAAGACTTGTATCCCCATAGTGGGGAAAATAGATGAGCACATGTCCAGACTTCAGACCAGAACACTGTGTAGTGTGGCACAGCTATATCCAATTCTAAGAACTTTATAATATAATATAAAGCCAAGTATGCAGAATTGGATATAGCTGTGCCACACTATACAATAATACACTGTTCTGGAGTCTGGATATGTGATCATCTATTTTCCCCACTATGGGGATACAAGCCTTGGTTAGCAATAGCATGATCTAAATATTCAGTTCATTTTATTAATCAGTCTTTTTTTTTAATTTTTATAATGAATAATGAAATGAATATTTAGATCATGCAATTGCTAACTAAGGCTTGTATCCCTATAGTGGGGAAAATAGATGAGCACATGTCCAGACTCCAGAAGACTGTATAGTGTGGCACAGCTATATCCAATTCTGTATAACTGGCTTTATATTAAAACATTTTTATAATATAAAGCCAGGTATGCAGAATTGGATATAGCTGTGCCACACTATACAGTCTGGACATGTGCTCATCTATTTTCCCCACTATAGGGATACAAGCCTTAGTTAGCAATATCTACATAGTTATTTCTTTATTGTCTATTTTTAAATATTATATGCAGTTAAACAGCATTTTTGTGCCCAGCCCCCATGCGGCGCTGCAGTACTAATAGAAAACGATTTTGTTTCTGCCTGGAGATCCGAACCATTTAAATTACCCTTTATCTCATAATTACTTGTCAACCAGATCCGTAACCAAAATGAACCATATATACCAAAAAGATAAACCAGCTAACAAGAGTGGCTGGTTTAAAAAGGGTTAACAGAGGATCGGGACAAGTATTTCAATTACAAAAAGAGTTTATTAGATAAAATATCAGTTTTGGAGATATCATATCACTGGTTTTTAAAAAAAACAAAAAAGCATGACATACAATTATAAATCTTCAGGTATGTAGATCTGTTTTTGTATAGTGTGCTCTCATTCATATATGCTAAACAGCTGACACCAAAGGATAATACGTTTCATATAACGTATTATCCTTTGGTGTCCGCTGGTATCTGAAATACACGTATTAATGTCCAGTGGGAAAAACAAGGAAGTTACATAGTAGCACCTTCTTAAAAAATCAGTTTATTTCCCACATTGTTTCAGCTTATTAGCATTGAATGCTTCTACATTTTTAACCCTTTTTTAGGACTGTTTAAAGCTAGTTTATAACTGATAATGAAATCTGCCAGCACAGTGCAGACAGGGTTTGTTAAATCTTCCCACAGCCCTCTTCTTAACATTACACAGGGGTTAAGCTAGGTAGCACTTTGTGTATTTCCACTTTTGCAGACAAACTGGGATAACACTGTCTGGGGGAAGTTTTATTTCAAATAATTGTCCCGTTCTGGCAGATTTCATAATCACATGTAAACTAGATGAGCAGGACTCTGTTCTAAGAAAGGGTTAAATACCTATTTGTTAATAATCTTTAAAAAAATCTATTCTAACCACTAGAATCTGCCCTGTGTATTTGTGCAGTCCTATGTATAGTCTTACTCCAAAGAAACATCTAAAAAGTTAACTTTTTTACATTTTGGGTATGCTATGTGAATGGGAACTCAAACATTTTAACAGACAAATTTGGCTGTTAAAATGGAAATATCCATTAAAAATGTAAGAAGCGATTTTTAAAGAGAAATTGTAGGATTAAAAAAAAAAAAAATTTGCACTGCAAGGGTTAACTGCTAGTTTTGGTCAAATAAAGTTTTTAATATACTCACCTGATCCTCAGTCCTGCCTGGCTGCTAGATCAGTCCCTGCAGCGCCTCCTGCCCTTGGCTGTCATCACATCTAATGCAGGTCCATTGACTTGCATTAGACTTGAGGGTTCCGGGGGACATTCATAGCCAGGATGAAGGGGGAGAGAGAGACGTGTGCTGATTGCCGCAAGATCCGGTGAATATATCCTTATTTTGGCCCCTATAGAAAAACAAGCACTTAACGCTTGCAATTCAGGGGTAGCCTCCACTGCAAGTTGGTTTTATTAAAAAAAGTGGAGTTCTTCAAGGCCAGGTGCATACTGGGCGATCCCAGGGCATGCAATCGTGTGCGTTTGCCTCGTGGCCCCATTTTATTCAATGGGGTTACATCTGTGCGGCAATCGTTGGAAATAGGTACATGTATCTTTTTCCACGGGACACGCCGCCTGTTTTTTTCCGACACCTGGCTTTAACCTCTTGCCGTCCGCCCGTAGTAGAAAAACGGACGGACGGCACTGCAGTGATAAGGGTGGCTGTAAAGCTGCTTAATCACTTCTATGTTGAGCAGAAGCGGAACCCAACTCATTAATCTCCCCATGCTCTTCCGGGTTCATAGCTGTCAGATGACAGCAGGCTCTGCCCAGGAAATAACAGGTCAAGCACTTTCTGTACTCGAATACAGCAATTGAGAACAGTGCAAACACGCTTACTGCATGTGCATTTTGAAAAAACATCTCTTTGGTGCTTCTTTGATAACTTTAACCCCTTCATGACTGAGGTCCTTTTTTCAATTTTTGCACCCATGTTATATTCCACATTTTAGAAGTGTTGGCAAGAGTACCCTTTTACCTCGGCAAAGCAGCTTCAAACAGGGAGAGCTTTTTCTGTCTGAAGCCAAAAAGTCTTTACTGCTCCCAAGCTTCCCATTCCTAGGCCAGGGACACTGTTCAGCCGCAAAGCCCTGGGCTCCAAAAATCTTTGAGACATGCAGACAGTAAAGGGAGGTACCCAAGTTTATGGGAGACTTCCTCCTGGAGTTTACCAAAAAGGTACCCAGCTGTTTCCTCTATATCAGATGTTGTACTTGGCACTCTATTGACTGGTTTGGCCCACTAAGGAGCGCTATTGGGATCACTCTGGCACCGGCATTCTGGTTGCCAGGGGACACTTTCTAGTTGGCATAGCAACCATAATTTCACCAGCTCTGCATACAAATGTTAATGTAAATGCCTGAAAGTCTAATGTTGAGCTCACGTGTAACCCTGTTGTTTTAATAACTAAAGATAGCATAGCATGTATTCATATATTTTTTTAAAGCATTTACAACTAGGCAACATTTTCATATAGTTTCTATAGACAGAGCTGTTTAGATCTCTAGATATAACTTAAGTTTTGTCCTAGTGTCAAAAACTGGGAGTGCTGCTATGGTAATATGGAAATTATCTGAATTGAACACCCAGCATAATTTGTCTATAACCTTTGGAGTGCAAAGGTGATATTAGGGGTCTAATTGACCCGTCATCAATAGTATGCTGTCACATAGGTAATGCGATAGCAATTAGGTTTAAAAAAACTATAAAATGAAGTAAAAATAATAAAAATTTAAAGTTCCTCACCCTTGCAAGTTTGTGCATATTAGGGTACAAATGTATATAAAAAACGGGGAAGAAAGAGGGTTTGTGGAAAGGGAAAGGACGGAGGAAGGAAGATGATAGTGTTTTCCTGCAGCAGGAATCCCTAATCTGACGTTTACATGCAGCAACTGTCACCCATTCAAACTAATGATCGGGCAACAGCCGCCGCACGCACACGCCCGCACACCGCATGCAACGGTACGTTATATGATCACGTGCAGCTACAAAAACAATCACCATCCCTGGATAAACAATTGTGTAACCACGGATAGTGGCAGATTCCTAACCGCATGCAATCCTTTCAAATATGACGACATGCGGTGTGCAGGCGCGTACACGCAGCAGCCGCCACCCGACCACCAATTTGAATGGGTGGCAGCCGCCGATTGCAACATATGCAGACATTAACACTGGTACCGTATATATAGTATACATAATATATGTGTCCAGTCGCCCCCGACTAAATTGAGTTTGAGACCCCTGATTTAGACAGTATATATTTCACTGCTCGAGTCCGCCGCTGTTTAGCGCTTACAAAGCATAATTGTTTTGATCTACAGAATCCACAGAAGATTTCACTTACAGTTTATTCTAGGGTACAAACGTGTCGGGTGTGCCTACAATACTGTCTGGATCCACCCAGCTGCGTAAGTGATGACTTGCTCTGCCCACCTCCTCCCCCATCCGTTCCTCCACTCAGTGCTGGAGGGGAGGGGGGAATCCCTGCAGGGAGCGATGACTGTCACCACTTTCTGCAGGGAGATGATCGGAAAGTGAGTGGATCGGCGGCATGTGTTCGGTCACTTCCCGATCAACAGAGCCGATCTGTGACAGCTTCTTTGTCACAGGTCGGCTCTAACCATGAGGATGTGTGGAAAAACTCACTCGCCTCATAGTTCTCAGTGCACTTTTTTTACAACATTTTTTAGTTTGGTAGAAAGTTGCGCTAATATCGTACAACATAAAAATTGGCAACTGCCACCATTTTATTTTACCAGGTCTTTGCTTTCAGAATATGTTTGGGGTTTTAAGTCATTTTCTGGCCTAAATTGTGGATTAGAATGTGTGCAAAACGCATGAAAGGCATTGGAAGCTCTAAAAAGTGTGTAAAGGTGGATTGTGCAGTAACACTTAAGTATCTTCTATGTAGAGACTTCATTATCTTCAGGTGTTATTTTTAGCTACTGGCAGGTTTACTTGCAGCTAACTAGAAAAAATCTAAAACGGTATCCAGTTACCTCTGAATGACGTACATGTAGTTGTGCTTATGCGTGCATCTGTGTGTTCGGGTATAGCTTTGTTAGAAGTGTTGTGCTGGTTACTGAACCGAGGACTGCAACCAATGCAAGTCGCAGATTGACACTTTTAAACCTTTTGTGTCTATTTTAGATTAAATGCTGCAACTCATGTTAGATTTTTTTTTTTTTTTAGTTTGAAACAATAAGTGATTCAAAATAAAGAATACACATTTCATGGCTTATCAACAAAGTTTTAAGAGTAGAAAGGTTCTATTGATCACATTAACTCAAACTCAGCCAGTCAAATTTCTGTTTACATTAAAGATGAATGCTGATTGGTTGCAGTAACTGACTTTGCTTGATGCGCTTTGCCTTATTGTATACACCAATAGGTGACAGATGAAATTTGTGTTCTAATTTGTTCTGTAAAATCTAGCAAAATTTCAGTATTTTATTTTTTTCCTTTCTAGTTCTGCATATGACAACGTGAACAAAGTCCGAGTTGCTATCAAGAAAATCAGCCCTTTTGAACATCAAACATACTGCCAGAGAACACTGAGAGAGATCAAAATCTTGTTGCGCTTCAAGCATGAGAATATTATTGGAATAAATGATATTATCCGAGCTCCAACTATCGAGCAAATGAAAGATGTGTATCCTTTTCTTAACCATAGCTATAAAACACTTTCTTTTCCAACTTTGTGATAAATATGACTTTTTTTAATTTCTTTAGTGGAAAATAAGTGGAAGACAACCTATAATATGGTTTTCCAGCCTTAGGATATAGAGATTGTTTATGGTAATCCAAAATACTTTAGACGGGATTTATCAAAACTGGAGCAGGCAGGATCTAGAGCGGTTGCCCATAGTAACCAACCAGCTTCACCTTTCGGTTTGTTCAGTTAAGCTTTCAAAATGAAAGAGAAAAGTTAATTGGTTGCCATGGGCAACTGCTACAGATCCTGTCTGCTCCAGTTTTTATAAATTCACCTCATCGTCCTTCATTTTTATCCTGAGTGTCATGGTCCAGCAGTTTTAGGATACAGAACTTGTTTAGTGAGATCCAGATTTTATAGGGTGACTTCAGTTTATCTGACCTGCCTCTAGAGTCCATGTTGAAAATTGTTAGGAGGTTCTGTTGCATGGTTGTCTGGATGGGCTTTAGTATCCCCAAAACTGAACCTACCTATAGGCATCTGATATGCAGTGATTTGATTGCACATAGATATTTTTATGTAAACATGCCTCTGGTGCAGGAAAGGGAAGAGTAGGATGACATCCCTGGAATGAGCTTATTTTGAATAAAGTGGGTAGATGGGCTGTAAAATTCCAACCCCTGGCAGTCCTGTCCTTTCCGAGAAGGAGTTAAAAAGGGGGAAAGTCACCCACAGGCATTATTATTACTTATGTCTGAAATCAATTGCATGGCGTGCCAATCAAATGTCAATAAAACACTTTAAAATAACCTGATGGCTGGTTCAAACATTTAAAAGTAAATATCCCGTCCTACTACAAGCTGCCTACTGTTATGTTTATTAGTTCCTGTTCAGTTCCCTGAAACTGGTTGCTTTGTCACAAAGGTCATAAAGTGCATGTAGAGGCCAGACTATTACTCTTCAAAGCAGGGGTAAGGCCTCTTGGTCGTCTCATTAATTAATTTGTGCTTATTGACAGATTTCCCGTCACCTCCTGTTTCACAAATGTAGCATTTCCCATCACTTTCTGACTTGGTGACCAGGACAGACAGGAGTTGAATGCCCCCAGATGGCAATAAAAACATGATGGGAGTACCTCCTTACTCTAAAATAAAGGGCACCACCTATTGGCAACACTCTTTGGACAGGAGAAAGGTGGTTAAGTAGGAAAGGCTTAAGCATGCCATACACTGGTCAGATTTAGCCAGTGTTTGGCCCTGTTGCTGTCAGAATACAATAAACCAGCGGAGGGATTCCTCTATTCATGCAGTAAGCATCGATGAGGTAGTCGGTATTTCCCCTTCGTCTTCCAGAACGGCTTACGAGAGATAGGCTCCACCCCTTTTAGCAGGAAACGCGCCACCCCTAGTTTTAAAAGGCCCGCCTCTCTCCTAGCTCCTCAGTTTTTTGTGTTTCCTCCTTCAGGGGGAGACATGTCACCAGACGGTGGGGGGATGTGGGAACGGTACCCTGTGTTCCCTCTCAGTGAGACCCTTGTAAGGGTGAGAAGTACCTTAGTGGGCCGCCGGTGAGCTCCTCTGTGGGGATTCCCCACCGGATCCTTCGTCCTTCAGTGCCCGGGGAGGGCTAGCACCGGATCCTGCGTTGCCACCTTGGTTTAATCCTGGGACCGAGTGGCTCAGCAGTCAGGGGCCGGTCCGGGGATTCTGGGAGGTTCTCCACGGCCAGATCGGATGGCCGACTAGGTCACCTCCTGTACGGGTGACGGCCTTCCGGGCGCCGCGGCCTTGCGTTCCAGGCCTCATTTCCGGCACAGAGGAATGGGGCTGGGCCTGGCTGGTGCATGAGGCATGTTCACAGGCTTTTCTGTGAGAGATCGCCGATGGGAGTACTAGTCTTCCCCAGGATGGATCCTGTTCCTCTTCTGCAGACTGCACAGATGGATGCAGGTCCTTCAGGCACCAGCTCTGCTCAGGTAGGTGGATACTTCCCTGTATATCCCCCCCTGTAGTTCTGACTGTAGCTATTTTCCTCCACCTGGGGCTCCTTGGTGTTGGGCTTAGGGTGTTGAGGGGGCACTATGACTTTTTTTACATGCGGTTAGCAGAGAGTTAATTCTGCTTCTGCTGTTCTGTGTTGCAGGTCCAGGTTTCTAAGGGCAAGGCTGTCCCAAAAAGAAAATGTGCTCTGTGCTACTTGAAGCTGGGAACTGATTGGAAGAAACCGCTCTGTCAAAAATGCATTGAAGGGGTGTGCAGAGAAGAATCTGCCTTAGCATGCGGTGGCTTGTTGTCCACTGTTAGGGAAGAACTAGTCTCTACCTTTTCCTCTTTTAGATCCCTGATAGCAGATTTGAGACCAGCTGCAACACAGGGTTTGGTGCCCGGGCCTCCGGCTCAGGCTCAGCTTCTCCACACAGGGTCTGGGTCAGGAGAGGTCTGTCAGAGGGAGCCAGAGGAGTATAGCGTCTCTGCATCCTCTCATCAGGGATCGTCTGCTGGAGAGGACAGTGACAGGGACTTTGGTCCTCCTACCTCTAAGTATAAGTTAACTCTAGAAGAGGTAGATGAATTGTTGGGTGCCGTGTATGATACTCTAGATATTCAGGAGGAAAAAGTGCTGCTTTCTAGGCAAGATTTGATGTACCAGGGGCTCCAGCAGCCGAAAGCAAGAATTTTCCCGGTGCACAAAGTACTTGCAGATGCAATCTGTAAGGAATGGGCTGAACCAGAGGGAAAACCTCTTTTTTCCAACAGCCTAAAGAGACGGTTTCCCTTTGAAGACGCATCGATGACGTGGAACAAGGTTCCTAAAATGCGTTGTTGTCAAAGGTCTCGAGAAAATCAGACCTAGCCTTTGAGGATATGGGGGTACTAAAAGACCCTATGGACCGGAAGGCTGAGGTATTGCTTAAGAGGGCATGGGACTCTGCTAGCACGAGTCTCAGGCCTGCCTTGGCAACAACTTGTGTTTCCAGAAACCTGGAATATTGGCTTACCCAGTTGAAAAATCACTTGCTGGCGGGTACGCCGAGAGAACAGATCATAGATTCCCTTCCAATGCTGTTCAAGGCCATTGCTTTTATGGGAGATGCTTCAGCCGAATCGGTCAGAATGGCCGCTAGGACGAGAGCCTTGGTCAATTCTTCTCGCAGGGCGATTTGGTAGAAGGCCTGGGAGGGGGATGCGGCCTCAAAATTGAGGCTTTGAAATCTCCCGTTTAGTGGCGATCTTCTTTTTGGGCCTGAATTGGAGGCCATATTAGAACGTACAGCTGACAAGAAGAAGTCTTTTCCAGAGAAAAAGCCCTTTCGTAGGTTCTTTAAGTGGCCCAGAAACAAGGGTCAGAATACGAAGGGGGAACAGCCCAAAAAACACTGGACGGGGCAGAAAGGCAAGGGAAAGGGGAGTATTTTTACTAACCCTCCTTCCCAAGCTCCAAAACAGTGACTTCTGTGTGAGGGTGGGAGGAAGGCTATCGGGGTTTCTCCCTCGTTGGAGGGAGATTACTTCCAATCGGTATATCCTCAATCTAATCCAAGAGGGTTACAGGTTGGAGTTCTGCAGCCCCCCACCCCATCGTTTTTTGATCACAAATCTCCCAGGGAACGCATCTCGAGCAGACGCTCTTTGCCTTCTGTTGGGAGAGTTGGTGGATCAAAAAGTGCTTATTCAGGTTCTGGATCAGAAGGGTCAGGGCCTGTACTCATGTATTTGTTGTGCAAAAGCTGTCGGAAGTACAGGTTGATCCTAAATCTCAAACTCTTGAATTTAGCGATCAAGTACAAGAGGTTCCGCATGGACCCCATCTTTTCTGTCCGGAATCTGTTGCAAAAGGATTCCTTTTTAGCAACTCTAGATTTAAGGGATGCCTATCTCCACATACCCATTCACAGGACGTCACAAATTTTTTTACGCCTGGCGGTAAGAGTAGGTCAGACGGTGGTACATTACCAGTTCAGAGCACTTCCTTTCGGGCTGTCCTCAGCCCCTTGCATTTTTACGCAAGTTTTGGGGGAGGCAATAGCTCCTTTGCGGCTGCAGGGGATTTGCATCATCCCCTATTTGGACGACATTCTACTGTCTGCCAGCTCAGGGGCTCAATGCACCAGAGACCTGGAAGTTACGCAGGTTTGGTTGCAGGAACTGGGATGTGTAGTGAATTTACAAAAGTCCAATCTTGTCCCCTCTCAAGTTACGGTGTTTCTGGGGTACATCCTGGATACTGTGGAACAGAGGACCTTCCTTCCGGAAGAAAAGATTCTGAAAGTGGGGAATGCGGTTAGACACTTACAGACGAATTGTCCCAGGTCCTTAAGGGAGATCATGTCTGTGTTGGGTCTCATGACATCCTGTCTACCGGCTGTTCAATGGGCAAGATTCCACCAGAGGGGTCTGCAAGGGTTCCTGTTGAAAAGGTGGGACCATTCACAGGATACCTTGGATGCGGCGGTTATTGTTCCTCCTTCCGTGAGGAGGGTCTTATGGTGGTGGAGAAACCGAAGTTCCCTGTCAGGGGGTCTTCAATGGTCCTTTCCCACTACCATAAGGTTGACCACGGATGCAAGTGCCTGGGGATGGGGAGCACACCTGCAGGATCAGATGGCAGTCCTTAAGGGAGATCGTGTCTGTGTTGGGTCTCATGACATCCTGTCTACCGGCTGTTCAGTGGGTGAGATTCCACCAGCGGGGTCTGCAGGGGTTCCTGTTGAAAAGGTGGGACCATTCACAGGATACCTTGGATGCAGCGGTTATTGTTCCTCCTTCCGTGAGGAGGGACTTGTGGTGAAGAAACCGAAGTTCCCTGTCAGGGGGTCTTCAATGGTCTTTTCTTCCCACTACCATAAGGTTGACCACGGATGCAAGTGCCTGGGGATGGGGAGCATACCTGCAGGATCGGATGGCTCAGGGACAGTGGTCCCAGCGGGAGGCAAGAATGTCCTCCAATTGGAGGGAACTGAGTGGTTTTAAACGCGGTCCTGGCGTTTCGAGATCAGATAAGGCATCAACATCTGCTAGTGCTCTCGGACAATATAGCCACTGTGTTACCTAAACAAACGGGGGAACCAGGAGTTCTTACCTTCAGGCGATAGCGAAATAAATCTTCCTTTGGGCAGAAGTGAATCTGGGTTCCCTTTCGGCAGTGCACCTAAAGGGAACGCAGAATACTCTGGCGGACTATCTGAGTCGTTTTCAAGACAGCCTTGATACTGATAGCACCTTTTTGTTCCAGGAGAGCGTGGTTTACGACGGTGTTGTCCTTGATGGACCGACTGCCTTGGCCACTTCCGATCAGCCAGGGCTTGTTGTCACAGGGGCCGGTCATGCATCCAGCAGTGGACAGGCTGCCCCTCCATGCCTTCTATCTGAGGAGATGATTCTAAAAAACAAGGGTCTGTCTTCCAGGGTGATTGGCACCTTATTATCCAGCCGTAAGTTAGTTACGAGGAAAATTTATGGGAAGGTGTGGAAAACGTTCTGCTCCTGGAAGGGGAGACATAACAGGGATGCAAATATTCCATCTATGCTGGATTTCCTTCAGGAAGGGGCTGACGGGGGCTTGGCTATCAGCACGTTGAAAGTCCAAGTCTCGGCACTGAGCGTGTATTTTCAGTACTCCCTTGCTAATGATCCACTGGTGAGTAGGTTCTTTACCGCTCTCAAACGAATTAGGCCAATTATGAGTTGTTCCATTCCGAAGTGGGATTTGTCACTGGTCCTACAGGGTCTGATGATTCCCCCTTTTGAACCTCTGTCTGCTCTTGCGATCAAGATGATAACGTTGAAAGCGGTGTTCCTGGTTGCTATAACCTCAGCTAGGAGAGTGAGCGAATTGCAGGCTCTGTCTGTAAGGGAACCGTAGTTGACGGTTTTTGAGGACAGAGTGATCTTAGACAGATCCGGCTTTTTTGCCAAAGGTTTCATCACATTTTCATAGATTTCAAGAGATCGTTTTGCCTTAATTCTGCAGTAGTCCGGCTAATCAGAAAGAGGCAGGCTTTCATAATCTAGACGTCAGACGGTGTCTGGTGGAGTACCTTAGGGTGACTAAGGCATTTAGGAAATCGGATGCAGGGAAAAATAAGAGGAAACAGGCCTCAAAGTCTTCAATAGCCAGGTGGGTGAAGCTGTGTATTCAGGAGGCTTATGGCTAATTTAAAATTGTTAAATTTAAGTTTTCATGCCTTAACATAAATATTCAGATACATTGTTCAGGACCTCATGGAGACTGATTTGTACAAGCTCCTAAAGACCCAGCACCTTAGCAATGACCACATCTGTTATTTCCTCTACCAAATCCTGAGAGGTCTGAAGTACATCCATTCAGCCAATGTTTTACATCGTGATCTCAAACCATCAAACTTGCTGCTAAACACTACTTGTGATCTGAAGGTATGCAACTATATTTTACACTTATTTTCCAGCTGCAAGGATAAAATGATATTTTCATTGTCTGTAGATTGCTTTGCTTGTTCCACTGTTCCGATTGTGTTTTGCTTTTTTGTTTCCTTATGGTTTGTTAGATATGCCATTAGAGCAAGGGTTATATCTGTTCAATACATGCAAAAAATAAAAATACCACAAATCCAGTAAACGCAAAACTTTGTCGTGAGCAGACAACACAGTGCCTCTGCTGCACTATAATCCTGAGCAGTAATCCGCCCTGCCTAGTGGAGAACACCCCCCCCCCCCCCATTATGGAGAAGAGGTCCTTCACCCCACTCCAAATCAGGAGCAAGCAGCTTTGGCTGGCAACACTGTTCCTCCGTGTGTAGGTGTGGAATTCCTATCGCCCGAAACATGCAGTTTCAGCCGCCGGGCGAGTAGGTTTTTTTAAAATTTCCTTTTACATTTAGCCCTGCTCCGGACAAGCAGTGCTAAATGTACAGCGTGGGGCCGCCACTCTTTTTTTTGTTCTAATTAGATCACCGCCGCCGTGACCACGGCACACAAGCTGACCATAGAGCTCGAAGAACGGACGTTCTTCGTCTGCTCTGTGTAATCACTGAGACCGTGGCGCTGTGATCACAGCGCCACCTGTCTCAGCCGTCAGGAACTGCACAGAACCTGTCACCTCCAAACTATCACATAGGAGTTTTTAAGCCCTATGTGATGGGAATAAAATTAAGTGGGAGAAAAAATAATTAAAAAATAAAAGTGATAAAGTAAAAAAAAAAAGTTAAAACCAACCCCGCTGCCACCGTCATCTGCATGCAAATAAATGCATGCATAGGACATTGTGCGTGTGCGCTGAGTGCTGCCGCCATTCTACTGTGCGCCATATTGTGCTAGCCAAGCAGCAGAACTCTCCTTCACGCACAATGTGCATTAAAGGAGAACTATGGGGTCAGTGTTTTTCCCCATAGTTCCCTTAAGGGTCACGGGAGGACATAAACTAGCGTCCTCCCGTGACCCAAAGCTCAGTATACCGCGAGCTACAGCTAACTATATACTTGAGACCGCCACAGCCGACACGGATCCTGACATTACTGTCGAGATCCACCCAGCTGCATGATTGACAGCTGGCTCTGCCTATCTAGAGGCAGAGCCAGCTGTACCCGCACCCTCCCCCGTTCGTTCCTCCAGTCAGTGCTGGAGGAGGGGGAGAATCCCTGCAGGGAGCCATGAGTGACGGTTACGGCTCTCTGCAGGGACAGGATCAAGAAGTGAGCGAGCGCCGGTATGTGTTCCCTCACTTCCTGATCTATAGAGCCGACCTGTGACAGTTTAATTGTCGCACGTCAGCTCGAACTATGAGGTGAGCGAAAGAGTAAAGAGCAAGCTCACTTTCCCTAGTAATATGGGAAAATGGAATTACCCAATCAAATCTGGCCCGGCCTCTCCCAGAACCCCCCCTTCCCCCTAGCTATACTTACTTTTACTTTTTGGTGAACAGTCCTTACCCTCTGCCTGTACAGTCCAGCCCTATGCATTTTGAATTTTGCTGGCAAATTGCAAGCTCTCATTGGTCAGCTGACCAATGAGAAGCACTATTTAGCACAGTCATATACAGTTTTGATTAGGGATGCACCAATACAGAATATTTGGGCAAGTACTTGTCCAAATGCTCCGATACCTTCCCCAATACTGGAACTTCTGGTCAGTGGAAGATTTCCTCTGACCGGCTTTGCCGTAGGGGAATATGGAGCCAGCTTCCCGTGCAATCAGGAACCGGGGCAGCGACTAATGTCATGAGGGACAAGTAGATGAAATGTAAGCAGTTCAACTCCAGTGAATAATCTGAAATGGTACAAAGGTAAGCTGTAAACTGCCAGAGGTGTAAAAAAAAAATTACTTTTAAAATGTACATTTCAAAGTTCTACAAAAAGGCCTTTTTGGGGGAAGAAGTAATGGTTTAACAACTCAGTTGTTTTGCCAAAATGTACGTAAATTATGCCTTGAAAGTTTTTAAGCTAACAATTCCTACAGGTGTCCCAACTTCTGATTACTCATAAGCCCTCTAAAATTGCAAGCTCTCATTGGTCAGCTGACCAATGAGAAGCACTATTTAGCACAGTCATATACA
The DNA here is from genome assembly GCF_000935625.1 of Nanorana parkeri. Taxonomy (NCBI): domain Eukaryota; kingdom Metazoa; phylum Chordata; class Amphibia; order Anura; family Dicroglossidae; genus Nanorana; species Nanorana parkeri. The sequence continues at coordinate 665,304 of NW_017307177.1, forward strand.
GTTTTGATTAGGGATGCACCAATACAGAATATTTGGGCAAGTACTTGTCCAAATGCTCCGATACCTTCCCCAATACTGGAACTTCTGGTCAGTGGAAGATTTCCTCTGACCGGCTTTGCCGTAGGGGAATATGGAGCCAGCTTCCCGTGCAATCAGGAACCGGGGCAGCGACTAATGTCATGAGGGACAAGTAGATGAAATGTAAGCAGTTCAACTCCAGTGAATAATCTGAAATGGTACAAAGGTAAGCTGTAAACTGCCAGAGGTGTAAAAAAAAAATTACTTTTAAAATGTACATTTCAAAGTTCTACAAAAAGGCCTTTTTGGGGGAAGAAGTAATGGTTTAACAACTCAGTTGTTTTGCCAAAATGTACGTAAATTATGCCTTGAAAGTTTTTAAGCTAACAATTCCTACAGGTGTCCCAACTTCTGATTACTCATAAGCCCTCTGTATAAAAACAGTTTTGGAACAGACTTTTACCACACCATCATAAGCAATATTTGGACAGTATTCTTCTGCAGGAAGTAGTATATTGCTCTCAAAATGGCAAGAAAAAGGCAATTAACAAAGAAAGACAGACGGACCATTATACCTCTTTGGTAGATTTCACCTCACTTACTGTCCTGACAGTTTTGCAGCTTATGTGCTTGCTGTAGCATATTTCAGTAGTTTGTAATATGTAGGCAGATTCTCACCTCTAGTTAGTTTCACAGGGTGTTTGCATACTCCCAGTGTCAGACTAGCTACTGGCTGCAAATGTCCAAGGGTACTGGGACATAATACATACTGGGGTATTTGAGTGAATGGCGGACACTAGCTGTAGATTTCCTTTTTTTTTTTTTTTGCTTAAAGGAGAACTATGAGGTGAGTGCTTTTCTCTCACCTCATAGTTCTAGCCGACCTGTGACAATGAGACTGTCACAGATCAGCTAAGTAGATCGGGAGGTGAGTGAACACAGCGGCTCACCTCTCGATCCTGTCACAGCTCTCTGCCGTGACAGGAGGGGCTGGATTCCCCCCTCCCCGATCTGCCAGCGCTGACTGGCGGATCGGACGGGGGAGGGGGCGGGTACAGCTGGCTCTGCCTCTAGATAGGCAGAGCCA
>NW_017307177.1:667385-682642 GCF_000935625.1 Nanorana parkeri
GAGCGGACGGGGGAGGGGGCGGGTACAGCTGGCTCTGCCTCTAGATAGGCAGAGCCAGCTGTCACGCAGCGGGGGGGATCCAGACATAATTGTCGGGATCCGCTTCAGCTGCGGCGTCTCAGTATACCGCGAGCAGTAGCTCGCTGTATACTGTGGTGTCTCAGTACAGCTCGCGGTATACTGAGCCTAGGGTGACGGGAGGACGCTAGTTTGTGTCCTCCCGTTACCCTAAGGAGAACTATGGGGAAAAGCCTTAACCCCATAATTCTCCTTTTAAGAAATATCTAAATGATAGTCTGTGTACACATAACCCTAACCCCTTCATGACTGAGCTTTTTTTCAATTTCTGTTCGCGAATGACTGGCACGCTTTTTTTTTAATTTTTTGCTGTGTGATTCTTCCACGGCAGTAATATGCTTTCTTACATATTATATATTGTTTTTTTAGAGGACAGATAGGGCTATATATTTATCACTTATGCTTAACGCCTCACTTAGAACTAATAAAATATATTTCAAAAATGTAAATACTTTTTCCGCACTTTTGATTATTTTTTAGAGAATTAGCACGGCTAAAAAAAATGCATTAAAATAAATTAATGTATTTGTCCTTTATTTGGAAACGCCTCGCATCCCTAGGGTTTCAGAAACGTTTTCTGTAATTTTCAGCCTAAACTAAAAGCTAAAACTTTTTTTTCTCAAAGCGTATACAGTAGTGGCATACAATGTCACTGTCAGAAAGGGAACAGCACTTCGGAACAGCCAATAATAACCTTAGTGAAATTAGAAACGTTTTGCTTAATGTTTCTCTTCTGAAACCATGTAGCAAAAAGCCTGTAGACATCTGGATTTCTTAATCCCAGTGTGTTCAGTTGTCAAACAGTGACCGCCAGTGCTGTAAATATCGCCCTGCTTTTTGACACTAAATCGCTAAAAGGAAGAGAGCGGGTCTGCTTTATTGTTTGTGATTTTTCTCTTCCATTTTATTCCCACATTACTCTCCATCGTTTCCATATGTGTCTCTACTCTCTATCAAGGTGCCCATACCCTTTACAACCCTCGCAAGACTTTTGTCTTGCAAGGGATGTAAAGTACTTAAAAAAATGTACGATCTGCCCATCTTGGACAGGCAGATCGTACTTGCGATCACCTTGAGGGGCGGGCTTGCAAGGACGGCAAACGGGCAGTGTGCGCATGCGCACACCGGCCCGTTCGTCAGTTGTCGAACAAGCAGGCCACTAACTCGCCGAGAATCGTACGATTCTCGGTAGGTTTTCCAGCCTGCTTGTTCGATGGAAGACGTGCGACCGTACAGTAGAAACGGTCGCACGCCTTCCATACACTGTACGATTCTCGTCCGATCGCGGGATTTCCCACGATTCTCGTACGAGAATCGTACAGTGTATGGGCACCTTCACTTGTGTTGTCGTTGTGTTCCCTACCTTATTCGTGTATTAAATCTTTGTGTACATTTCTGTGCTACAAAATCTATTATTCCTAGCATCATTGTGTTATAGTGTAACTCCTACTCTTTCCCCTCCCTCTATGTGTGATGTGTTGACTTAACTTTACTTAGATAAGTAAAGGGAATATTCTTTTGATCTAAGTAGTAAACCCTTTTAAATGAGTAAATATGAGCTTTACTTATAGTATTTTCATATGCTCTAGTGTTGGTTTTTTTAATTTTAATTTTCCCCATACAGATCTGTGATTTTGGATTGGCACGTGTTGCAGACCCAGACCATGATCACACTGGTTTCCTGACAGAGTATGTTGCAACTCGCTGGTACCGGGCACCAGAGATCATGTTAAATTCCAAGGTAGATACCACCTATATTTGATATATATTGTGAAATGCTTTTTTGGTGCTTGTACAGCTTTTAAAGAAGGTCTGATCTGCCTGGAAAAGGTGAGCAGAAGGCAAGGGACTAGTGACCAGCATTGCCTGTAGGTTCCTGCAATTCATCTTTCTTATTACTGGATTAGCATGCCTTGTTCTGCACTGTCCCTATGAGAAAGCAGCCATCTTGGTATAGGCAGAGCTTCGCCTCTTCATGTTGGCACTTTCCCCGACAACCTGTTGGGAATTTTCAAGGCGGGGCAGAGATCAGATTCATAGTATGAATGAAGCGGGAAGAGTCTTGCACTGCAGGTTCTCGGGTACAACATTCTCTGTACAGGGGCAAAGTAGTGGCATCATCAAATCCTATGTTAATACCGGTAGCAGCCAGAGTGTCTAAGAAGATCTCATACTGCAAATGTACAGCTATTGAAGGCACAGGGGTGCACAGCTATTTTCAGGTGAAAGTGGATAAAACATGGTACATCTTTTAGGTTACTGCTTGGCAACAATTGCCATTTAAGTGTTCCCTATAAGAGAGCACACCTTCACTTTTTTAGCTCTGGTATAATTTAAGCCATATTTTCATATACTTTAAGGAAAGGTTTTTGTTTTTTTTGTGTGCATCTAGATAAGCCTTTCTCCAGGAAAAAAAGCCATTCATGTTGGATACAGTGGGGAAGGGATAGAACTTCCATTTGTTTTCTTTTGCTGCCTGTGTCCTTTTTGGGCATATTCACTTTCATTTTTATGAACCTCCTGTAAAGCTTGAATGGCTGTCTATTGGTTCCAGTTCTGGCAATCTGTCTTCTGTCTTCACTTGTCCTGGTCACACAGGGATTAAGTGAGGAGAAATCCCCCAATGGAGTTGGGCAGCAAGAGAAACCTGACGATTACTCCCTGCACTGCAAGGGTTAAGTGTTCATTTTAGGTCTAGGATCACTGCAGCCTCTTCCCCTGGGCTTCGGTGATCTAAGTCCCGCTGAGGTCATCCAGTCCATTGGCTTATATTATACATGAGGCGGAGAGAGCTGAACTGGACTGAGGTTTGGGCTGGTATCTTTTATTTTGTAGCCTAGACCAAATCGAGCACTTAACTAATTTGAAGTAGATTCCTGACTTTTTAGACATTTTGTTCTCCATGCCCAATTCATTTCTGCTTTTATAAACCATTTTACCCTTTGGAAGACATGTTCCGTTTGAGGAAATTTTTCTTGTTTGATACTATATAAAATATTTTATTTTCCTAACAGTATTTCATTTTCTCTTAGGGATATACCAAATCAATTGATATCTGGTCTGTTGGCTGCATTCTTGCAGAGATGCTTTCCAATAGGCCCATATTTCCAGGAAAGCATTATCTTGATCAACTTAATCATATCCTTGGTAAGGGCAACCACTAAAGGTGTTTAAGACGTTTTTAATTACGGGGTTAAAAAATGCATGATTTGTACTAAGTGTTTTTTGTTTTTATATTCACAGGCATTCTTGGATCTCCTACTCAAGAGGATTTAAACTGTATAATAAATTTGAAAGCTAGAAACTACTTGCTGTCCCTCCCTCATAAAAATAAGGTTCCCTGGAACAGGCTTTTCCCAAATGCAGATCCTAAAGGTAAAATTAATAATTTCCCTTTTTAAAGAATCTCAGGATAGAAATGTAGGAATTTCCATCTGATGTGAATGTGTACGCTCAGAGTAACTGCCCCAGAAACAAATGTGCATATCGGGTCTCCTGACACTTTTTACTGTTGCATGTTTGCTCTGGGTCAGTGTGTCACAAAGTGGTAAAGTAAGATAAGGATTGACAGCCTTGGAGTTTTCAACCTAAAAGCACAATTGAACCCTTGTTACTTATTACTGAAATGAAGGAGGGGTTCTCCAGTCTTACCACTGGAGAACCGGACCATGAGCTGTGGTGCGGCTCACCTATGTGTAACAGAGCACGGGATCAGTTATCCCATACTGCCGCAATTGGCAGTTAGAAAAAAAAAAAGCGCTCTATTTTACTGTATATGTAGCCTGACTGCATCCTTTACATTTGTAAATGAGGATTGAACTGGACTTTCAGCAGTGGCACAGTTTTTTACTCCTTTATTCCTTTTATAAAGTGATTGGCATCCTCATTTCATTGATTCCAGTTTTTAGAACACTCAATTTATGAGAGAATTGTTCTCAATTTAGAGATGGAGGTTTATTTTAGCAGTGATCTAAGGTTGCCCTCTGAATGTCTAACATTGACTGACTTTCTGTGCACTATGGTAGCTAAGGGTGATGGGCACTTCTCCAAGTTCATCCTAGTGTATCATTTACACTTTTGCCGTTGTTTGAGCTATGAAAGAATCAAAAACGGTTCTTCCTACATGATATTTAGAAATTATGAATGCATCTGTATAGTAGATAATTGGAGCTGGTAGTGCATTGACAGTTAATGCATATGGTGCTTTGTAGAGTCTTTGCTTTAGAATAGAATTCAATTTTAGAAATGCACTGGTACTGTAACGCTGGCTATATACTATATATTCTGATTGTGCAATCCCCCTTTGGATCTACCATAACTTATGTAGTGCAAAAGCCTACCTGTTACGAAATTGTTTAGGTTTTGTCCTTGTATAATATAGTTTTGGTAAATCTAAATTTAGTAAATTAGAGATTATAGAGAGATTGTATATCCTGTATTGTATAGTAAATTGTCGGCTTTGGATAGAATGGCAAGAGAAATGGCATGGTTTACATTTTGAATTTTGTAGAATTACCTTCTATATTGCTTAAACATTATGATTTTATTCAGGAATTGAAAGGGTTGCCTTGGCAACTAAATCATGACCTGACAGCCAGATCATACAAGAAGAAACCCTTTGCAACCTGCTCTTATCTGTTAAAAGTATTGTTAAACCTGAACAGGACCAATCCGAGAACTGTGGTGTGTTTTGTTGAAGGAATTTATTTGTGACTGGTGGCAAGCAGTAGATATATGCAAAAAGTTTAAAAAAAACAGACCCCTGACATTTCCCTTTTTGAAATAGAAAAAGAAATTGAGGACACAAAGTCCTTAATTTCTTTTTCTGCAGCCTCAGCACTCAATGAATGGGAAGCACTCAGTACAGAGGCTCCTCCCATTCATTCACAAACTGCTGATAATGAATGGGAAGCACTCAGTACAGAGGCTTCCCGTTCATTCACAAACTGCTGATAAAATATTTACTATCGGCAGCTTCTGAATGGGGAGGAGCCTCTGTAGTGAGTGCTTCTCCCCATTGAGAAACTCATGAATGAACAGGAAGTGATGTAAATCACATCCTGTTCATAAGTGGGGACACAGTACTGTGTGTCCCCAGTTTTTACGATTAGACGATCACTCCAGTGTTTGTACTGCACAGAGGATCGGTAAATATCACCGATATTTATCCCCCCGCTCGACCACGCACAGAGCTGCTGTCGCTCCTCACTGCTCGGTCATCCTGAAACTTGCGGCTTTTCCCTGCCAGCCACCGCTCGCTCCTCCCGCCCAACCCCATCCGCCGGAGATTTTTTTTTGGATGCCCGCTGCCATAGCCCCTACAAGCGGGGGACAGCAGCGGGGATCCATGCCGGCACAGACCCCTGCCTGGAGCGGTGAGAGGCTCCAGATGCCGGGGGGCGGGGCGCCTGGTATTTCTGTTAATAGCGGTCATCAGCGGCTTGTGAGCCGCTGATGACCGCTATTAGTTTAAAGGGGACAGTCCATGAACATATAGTAGAACTGTTCCTCGGTCGCTAAAGCGACCATGAGCTTGTAGAAGACCTGTAAATGCCACCACCATAAGGCATACTGACCTGGCCAGCTGGGAACAGTTTTGTTCCACCGTATGCCTTGCGGCGGTGATCAGGGAAAGGGTTAAGCTAAGCATTATACACTGCTTCTTTGCTTAAAAAGTGGTCCATTGCATAAATGGTCATATCACTTTATAGTATGAAATTAGCTCTAGAACAAAAACTGTATTTGGCATCTGCAACTTCTGATATGCCGGTTTAGCATTTTGTATGACTTTGAGCTGAATAGTCTAACATTCTTTGGCAGTTATATTTTTAAAGCTTGTTCAGTTGGGGAAAATAGGTAATACAAAGAGGGTCCAGTTCTAGTGAAACTACCATTCTTTTGTTTCAGCTCTTGATTTGTTGGACAAAATGTTGACCTTCAACCCACACAAACGAATTGAAGTAGAAGCAGCTCTTGCTCACCCATATCTGGAACAGTATTATGACCCAAGTGATGAGGTGAGTTATTGTGGAGAATGCAAACCTATTTATTTGGCTTGAGCATTTGATCTAAAGAACATTTTCTTTGTATTTTTATTTTTGAAATTTGATAACTATTTGTATATTTTGTACTTGTATGCCTATATGCACTGAGGGGAATTTATCAGAATCTTGAGCAGTTGCTCATGGCAACCAGTCATCCGAAAACTTATTATGCTAGCTTATCACCTGAAGGCAAGGTTCCCCCTTCTCTGGTCAAGGTGCACTTAAACATGTTTACTGAAAATCCCATAAGGCAGTAACAGATTTAGTTAAGTTTTACCCCTTGAACATTCAGGCCTCAGCAGATGTCGGCTTTGGTTGTAAAGAAAAATATATTTAGCAGACCAAAAGTTAGCATATAAGAGAACTTTATTGCTGGGGTTAACAGGCACTTAAATGAGTCATTGCTAAGGAGCATGCATCTTCATATGCACATGTATCTTATGGGTCAGTGGTGGGGTAGTGAAGCAAGAATAAAGATGATTGCCCTGGAGCTTGCATCTAAACAACTCAGCCACGGCAGGTTCTATATTTCTTTCCAGGCAGGTTCCTTTTATGCATTTGTCAAATATGCTTAGCAAAAGGAAAGTGGAGGTCCTGCAGAAAGTCGCACATGTTCTTATTTTTCACCCCCTTCGTAGCACAATAATTTAGGACTTGCAGGCAAACCATGTTCTTTTTCTCCTTGTACAGCCACCAAATATTTTTTTTAATTGAAATTTATAGTCTTACAAGTAACCACATTTTTTTTTTTTTTATTTAGCCTGTAGCCGAGGCACCCTTTAAGTTTGAAATGGAGCTGGATGACTTGCCTAAGGAGACACTGAAGGAGTTAATTTTTGAAGAAACTGCTAGATTCCAGCCAGGGTACTGACCGCAATATGACCACAGGTAATACATATGCAAGATAATTTTTAATTACGATGAAATGTCTTTATTTTATGTGGGGGGTTTTTTGCAAACCTTTTGCTATGTTAGTGTACCTCTGGGTAACAGGTGACTGTGAACAAGGGATCTGGAACACATTTGCACATCAGCGTTAGTCATTTATGTGGATGTACTAATCTTGAAGTTTGTTGCTGGCTTGGATCAATCAATACTAGTCATTATATGCTTTAGATTTTTAAAGCAAGGGTAGCCAAGCTTTGGCCCTCCAGCTGTGGTAAAACTACAAATCCAATTAAGCAAGACACTGATGACAGGCATGATGGAATTTATAGTTTTGACTATCCCTGCTTTAGAGATAGATAGATATATCTATCCAATTTATTGCACACACACGTGTGTGTGTTGTTTTTTTTCCCCCACCCCTTATCAAGTGAGGGGCACCTTTTGGGTTATAATGCCGCTTACAGGAGGATTGGACACTGGCAATTCAAAAAAACTATAGGCCAACCCGTGATAAACCCTCCTACTATAAGCATGCCTCATTTCTATGCTAGTGTCCTAGGATAAACATTTTCAGCTGTGCTGTGTGGAAGACAAACCTAATTTTTCTTCCTCAATTAAGACTCTTATCTACATCGCTGCTAGAGCTCGTCTCTTCCACTGCAGCTATCCAGTGAGTCCATCCTCAGCCTTGATTTCGAAGTGCTGTGTCCAGACCCACTTGGACTGGTTTTTGTAGGGATAACCTGGAAGGGACCTTTGTACTGCCTAAGGAACTTTCCAGACTCTGTTCTGGTAAAAGTTGATCATGCCAGATTGTCAGGATCTTTTGTTCCAAGGTCTTTGCCATCTTGATTCACAGTCGCTGGCTTTAATGGCTGTTGAGGTACAGGGGCATCTCTAAGTCTGATACCTATCATTTTAGAAGCTAGGAACTCTACATTTCGCAAGGATTATCATTGGGCATTGAAGGTGTACTTGGTGTGAGTCTCGGGGCTTTGACCCCAGATGTTTTTTCTTTAGACAATTCCTCTTCTTTCTGCAGCTGGGCCTTGACCAGGGATTGAGCAAACATTAAGTTCTGGTTTCTTTCCTTTCTATCTTGTTTGAGACAGTTGGCTTTTCACATCTATGTACAGGGAGCTTCCTCTTTTCAACCATATGTGAATTTGTTGGATCTGAATTTTGCTCTCTGCATTTTAGAAACTGCCTTTTAAACGCATTAGAGAAGGTGGTATTCCTTGTAGTCCTCACCTCTGCAAGGAGAGTGTCTGAATTGGTTCCCTTATCCTGTGAAGGACTTCCTTCTGTCTTTCACCTATCCCTCTGTCAAGCATCAGTTCGCCAAACAATGATCGGCACCTCATACAAGTGATCCAACGGCTCTAAAGCCAGCAGATTGCTTGTATGTAAACGGGCATTGTTGCCTGTTTACAAATTTTGACAGGTTCCCGTTCGTGCGTGGTGCACGAGTGGCCTAGGCTAACTCACATCCAAGAAACTCCCGGGCCGTTTAATTACAACGGCCGGCCGGGAAGCAGTTAAATTGTGCAATGGGTTCACATCCTGTAATCTCGTTAGAAAGTTTAAAACACAGATTTGTAGTTGGTGTGCAACTGATGGCAACCTTGTGATAATGAAAAGTAAGACTGTTACAACAAATATACATGGTATATTTCCACATTTGCAGCAAATTGCAATAACACCTATTTTATGTATGCTATCATATTCTCTGTATTTTCAAGGAGAGGGCTGGGGAGTTACTGTTTACTAGGGATGCACCGATGTCTGTATTTTGGTACTGAGTACGAGTACCGATAATTTTTTTTCTGGTACTCGCCGATACCAATTAAGAGTACCAGAAGTCCCATTCACGAAGCCGGGTGGCGTGTAAAGACTCGCCACCCGGCTTCCCGATTAACAAGAAAGCCGTCCCATACAATCAGTGCAAATCTCTGTTCCCTCTCACCTCTGCATGTTCAGCCTGTCACCCCCGGGGCCTCTCCAGCCAGGAGCGGCCTTCCTCCGTTACACACCCGGAGCCGTCTTGCTGGCCAATCATGGAAGCTGGCCGCCGTGTATTGACGCGGCGCCCTGCTTTCTGTTCGGCCGGGAGGCCGGCTCCATCATGAGATAGCGAGCATGAAGCCAGCTTCCCTGTCAATCAGAAAGCCGGGCGCTGCATCATTACACGGCGCCCGGCTTCCTGATTGGCCAGCTTCCCGACCAATCGGGATGCCAGGCAGCGCGTCATTACACGTTGCCCGGCTTCCTGATTGGCCAGGAAGTTGGCTCCATGCTCTCTCATAAGTGACGAGAGAGCATGGAGCCGCTTCCCAGCCAATCAGGAAACCGGGCAGCGTGTAATGACGCTCTGCCCGGTTCCCTGATACAGGAAGTATCGGGCTAGGCATCGGAACATTTGGGCGAGTACTCGGCCAAATACTCGGTAGCGGCACTGATATCGATACTAGTCTCGGTATCGGTGTATCCCTACTGTTTACCATAAATAACCCAGTCTCCACTGTCCTGGCACATTTCATTATCAATTGTAAACTAGATTTGAACATAGTCCCAACAAAGGTTTAGCAATCATAGTCATTCAGTTAAGATTTAGATCTATTTTAAAACATAACTTGTATTTTTAAACGGGTTTGAAGGTCTTGAACTGATGGCCATTAGATGGTTAAGTTTTCAAAATGTTGATTTGAAATGCAATATCGGCGTTCAGTTACTCATCTTTGACTGACTGATGGGAAGTTAAATGAAGTGTTTATTGCTTGTTGTTCACCAACTGTTGAGAATTGTTTTTTGGCACCAGCTGGAACAAAATATGTACGAATGTGGAATTTAGTGACAGTATGATCTATGTGTGGGTAGAGTCTTTATTTCATTTTGGCAGTTGCACTTTGTGCCATGTTTGTTCTACCTTTTAAGCACAATCATATCGTGACAAATAAGGACCTGGGCATGGTGGCTAAAATATACTTGAGCTGTAAAGGTTTATAACCTAATTAAAGTTAAAAACTTAAAGCATAACTAAACAAAAAAAAAATGTTATGCTGTAAGTTGCAGCTATAATTTGATTTATTTACATAAACTTTAAAGCATGCTGTCCCTAACCTCAGTAGCCACAAGTACTGTAAATCATCCTATAAGGGAATATACACGTATATATTGTGCGTGTACACACACACACACACACACACACACTTATTATGACCACCCCATCAGTACTTTGTTGGGCCACCTTTTGCCTTTGCGGCGATTCTTCTTGAGTGGCATCACATTTCAACATCTCGTGGAGTCACGAGGCGGCCCAACGAAGTACTGATGGGGTGGTCATAATAATCTGACCACTCAGTATGTATATGTACACACACACACACACACACACACACACTTCTGAGAGGACCCAGAGTCTGCAACACCACTGAACAAGGGGCACCATGAAGACCAAGGAGCTCTCCAAACAGGTCAGGGACAAAGCTGTGAAGTACAGATCAGGGTTGTGTTAACAAATTTTAAACATCCCATGGGGCACCATTAAATCCATTAATAAAAAATGGAAAGACTATGGCACCACAGCAAACCTGCTAAGGGAGGGCCGCCCACCAAAACTCCCGAACCAGGCAAGGAGGGCATTTGCTGTCTGCCAAAAGGCATGTGGGAGACTCCCCAAACATATGGAAGGAGGTACTCTGGTCAGATGACACTAAAATTGAGCTTTTTGGTCTTCAAGAAAAATGCGGTCTCTAATGTGTGTATGCTTACAGTTAATCTATATCTTGCTCCTCTCTGCACTTCCAGTTATGAGTGTATGAGGAGAAAGGTATCAGTATAAATAACTTTTTCTATATCCATAGAAAACCAAATAAGCCAGCAACAAAACCGATGTCTTTTTGTTTTGTATTTTGTGTCAACTTTGATTTATACATGTGGAGACCAGTTGGTAAGGACTCAAGCAGAGGAACCTCCATTTCTACCTTTATTGTCCCTGAAAGTGGAACCCCACCCCAGTACATTGTCAATGTATTTAGGTATTGCTGATAAGAGCTTGATATGAGATTACATAACGCTGCTTTTTGTTTTCCTGTTCTGTATGTATTCTCTGTAAAAGACATTTAGCCCCTAAATATAGGTTTCTGTTTATAATTCTGGTTCAAATGAATGTTTTCATGAAAGGTTTGACTAGGCACTCCATAAAATGTAAGAATGTCATTCCATCAGCTGTGCTTCAATGAAAGTAGAATAACCATTTCTTCTGTTACTGCATACAAAGTAAATGCTGTCGGATTAAAAACCTTGTCTTTTTTTCTTTTTAAGGGAAAGGCTGTGAAGGACTTCATACTCCGACATCTGTGTTCTTGACAGTTCTTCCTCCTTGGCCATGTCCTGTGACCCATCTCAGCTTGTCCAGTCTAACTCCTTTGGGCCATTAAGGAGGGCGGTTCCTGGTAGTTGTGGCTTTTTTATGCTTCTGATGAATCTTTCAATCTGGAGAAGTGTTCTTGACACTCCTTTTTCGTAAAGCCCTTTTGCAGTGTGGTGCATCAAGCACTTGCTGATACCGTAAATAACTGCTTGTAAATTCATTTTTTTTTTTTTTCTTTTTATAAATACAGTGGTTTATTTCCCATGAAGTGGACAGTGTCCTGACTTTTACAGGCTTTACATATTATGTTGAACCCATGTTACTGATGACTGTGGTAACTGGCATTTTTTTTGTTTTTCTTCTTTTTGGGAGAGTTATTTCTCTGGGCACTTTAAATCAACAGAGAGCTCCATTTACTCACATATCATTTTAAACCCATTGCAGTTAGAAGCATTAAAAACCTGCTGGAGATCATTGTATAATATCCAGGTTTTCCTTGGCATGTAGCTGAGCTGTGTGAGAACTTTTAACCATTTATGTGCTTGAGGGACCTGATAGATTAAAATCGTATTCATAACAATCTGCTTACTTGTACATCAAACTCAATAGCAAAAAAGCTGCTGCAATATAACATTTATAATATATATAAATATATATATATATATACTTGCATACATATATATCTGGGGCATTTGTGCCATGCACTGGCCTTTTATAGGTCTGCGTGTTTCATGTATGGATGAGTTTGGAGGAAGAAGAGCTTTCATAGGACAGAAATAAAACAAGCAAGTGAAACCAAAATCTCATACCTTTTTATTTTCAGTTGGTGTTGGCATGAGGCCCACATATTGACTTAAAAATAGCATGCCAATGTTATTTCTAGTGGAGCCATATTCACTGAATGTTTTGACACTTAGTGTAATTTTCCCCATACATAAAATAACCAGAATGATAGTTACCATACTGTAACAAACAAATACTGTACTTATTGGGGATGCCAATCTTATTCCTAGCAATCCCCCACCCAGCTTCCCAAGATGGAGATACATCTGTGTATAAAGCTAACTCCTTTTTTTTTCCCTCTGTCATGCTGGAGCAGCAATCAAGCAAGCACTAAACTCTTTTAATGTGTAAAACATTCTTTTCTTTTCTGCAAGTATTTGTTCTTGGAGTTGTATTCTGTGGAGTTTTAGATGTTCTGTCCCAGTGCAGTGCCTCCTACTTTTTCCTCACTGCTCTTTGTGGTGAAAGATTTGCCTTGTTTCAGATGACCGTGCCCTCGCATGACTGTTAAGCTTTTCTGTGCAAAGATTGTCTAAGTGCCACATGCCTATGATTGATTGGATTAAGATCTCTTACCTCTGAGTTGTGTTTAAATGAAATCTTATCCTGTAACCTTCATAAGGATTATGAAACAACTCTGTTTTAAATACCCTTCCCCACCCTCTCCCATGTCTTCTCTTATAGCAACATTTATAGAGACTTGTCTGAACTGCCTAGGAACATGAGCAAAAATTGCACTTGTAATTGAAAATAAATTTGAAAAAAAAGTCTCCATTTAACCTTTTTTTTTTAATAGATTTTTTTTTTCCTCATTCTTTTCGAAGTTTGCTTAGTGGGTCAGTTTCTGTGATGTGGGTTATGTAAACATTTTACAATAATGTTGGTGAATGGGATTACCAGATAATTTTATGTTCAACTGATCAGACTAACCACTTGTTAGATCAAATGCTTATGTCTTATTAAACAGTTGTGCACGATATCGTCTGTAGAACGTATACTTTTTAAATAGACTGCTTTATTTAAGAGGCAGTGAAAAGCTGAGCCTTGTACACCTACTTTACATATAAAAAGGGATTGATCTGCTAGGGTGTTAGGCCGGCATCACTTGCCTTATTTCTCTTTTTATTATTTCAGTGTTTGAGGGAACAATTATAGCCATACCAGATTTCCACCAGTGATTTCTTTCATGCCCAGTATCTGTGCTTGTTTCTGAATCAACGTGACATACTGATATTAATGGATCTTATCTATGAAGAGACAGTTTATTTTGCCAGGTCTTGATCAAAGGACTTTGCTTTTCTTTTCTTAAGCAAACCTTTTTTTTCTTGATTTCACAATCTCTGACATGGCACCAAAACCCTTTTAAGAAATGTTAACTCTTCACCTTGCATTTAAAAGTAAAGCAAATGTTTATCTATGCACTGACGAAATTCACACTTTTTCCCCCCTTTGTGAGTATAATGCATGGATAGTTTAGTCATATTAATTGCATCAGGGAAAGAAGAAGCCATATGTAATTCTAGAAATTTAGAGAATGGTCTGTCTCCCCATTAATTGTGAAAGCATCCTTTTGGAGGGAGAAAGGGGGGTTGGGTTTTTGACTTAGTCTGGTGAAACCCTGGATAAACCAACTAAAGGTAAACCGTTATGCAGTAGCCATTCTACTTGTGATAGTAACCACAAAGGATATTCCAGTCTTTTTTTCTGTTTAGAAACCTTTTGCACCCACACAATGAGATGCTTCTAGAATCCGGTATTGTCGTGCTTGATGAGCACGGCTTTAAATCGGTATCATTGAATCCATTCCAGTTTAAGTATTGCATAATTGCTGTGATACATCTTACAGGAGCATCTGAACAGCCAAAACCGCCTGCTGCTTTCCACTTGGAAGTTTCTCACTACTAAATGCACTTCACCTACTGCCTTCAGATCTGCTCTTGTTCCCAAGATACCCATAACAACCATACACCAGTGTTTTCTTACGGTTGCTTGTATTCATTATTACTAGTCCATTACCATTTTGGTGCAAAAGGGCATATGCTTGCGGTCAATTTAAAAAGCAACCAACAGTTGGAACTGGTGACTCTCTCCTTCCCTCATTTTCTTTTTTTTTGTGTTGTCCATATTCAAGCACTCTTAACAGATTACTAAAAAAGAGCTTTGTACTTGCTTTGTACTGTTGGTGCCTTTTTAGTCTCGTATTCAAAATGTGTGTCGCTGATTTAAGTAGGTTGTAAAGTTAGAGGCTTCACTGCTTAGGTGGACAGAGATTCCTTTTCCTTTGGATAAAGACTTTAAAAGAATAGGCCGATCCATCAAGCAGTGAATAAATTGAGAGAAATATTTTATAACAGATTCCTGTATGTTCCTTTAAACTGTAATGTAACAGCTGAACATGTATTTTATTGTGAGAGATATGTAACCTGGTTAATCAATTAAGAAACAAAACTGTATGAGGTTTATATTTTTTGTTAATTATATTGATGTATTTAACTTTTTTCCTCAATTGGTTGGATGTTCTATATTTCTGGTTAAATTGTGTTAAAAAAAAAAAGAAAAAAGAAAAAAATCTTGTAAGACACCACAAAATGCAGATTAAATCATTAAAACTGTATTCCTGTATTACCAAAACAGGTCTACTTATATTTGTTACATGTGTATCCTAACTTCAGCTGTCTGTGACTTAAAGCTGAACTCCAGGCAAACAACGAAATACACAGATAATATATATATAAGGGAGCTATTTTACTTGCCAGAGGATTTATATTTGAAATTTCCCCATCTTGAGATTTTCACAGCAAATCACCCCTTTCTCTGTTGTACACTGCAGAAGGGATGCAGTTGTGTCCTTTTTCTGTCCCAACCTTGCTGATAGAATAGTGAGGGGAAGCAATATATTGAAGTCATCTGTCTGCTCACTCTTCTCTCCCCCATCAGTATGTTCCTTGTTAGCACAGTTTCATGCAGTGCATCTGACTGGCTTTTAGCAAGTGGCTGATACCAAGGCAAATTCAGGTATTTAGACTAGTTACTGGAAAGAGCACAGTTGTACTAAAATGTAATTCTTTCAAAAGTATTTTATATATATATAT
>NW_017307177.1:682720-713619 GCF_000935625.1 Nanorana parkeri
ATATATATATAATATATACACCGATCAGCCATAACATTATGACCACTGAGGGGAATTACGTAACATGAATTCTCGTTATGACCTAAAGTGGTCCAAGGAAGTAAAACCGGTGAACTGGCGATGGGGGTAATTGACGGCCAAGACTCATTGATGCATGTGGGGAGGGAAGGCTGGTTCATGTATTCTGATCCAATAGAGGAGCTACTGTAGCTCAAATTGCTGAAAGTTAATGCTGGTTTTGATAGAAAGGTGTCTGAATACAGTACATTGCAGTTTGTGTATGGGGCTGGTTAGCCACAGACCTATCAGGGTGCCCGTGCTGATCCTTGTCCACCACCAAAAGCTACTACAATGGGCACCTGAGCATCAGAACTGGACCATGGAGGAAGGTGGCCTGGTCTGACTAATCACGTTTTCTTTAACATCATATGGATGGCTGGGTTTGTGTTTGTTTCCCGGGGAAGAGATTGCACCAGAATGCACTGTGTGAAGAAGGTGGGGCTGTCAGGCAGTTTGATGCATTGGGTAACATTATGCTGGGAAACATTTGATCCTGCCATTCATGTGGATGTTACTTTAACATGTACCACCTACCTAAACATTGTTGCTGACAAAGTACAGCCCTTCATGGCAATGGTATTCCCTGATGGCAGTCGCCTCCTTTAGCAGGATAATGTGCCCTGTCACACTGCAAAAATGCTTCAAGAATGGTTTGAGGAACACGAGTTTGAGGTGTTGATTTGGCCTCCAAATTCTCCAGATTTCAATCCAATCGAGCATTTGTGGTGGTGTGTTAAAAACAAATCCAATCCATAGAGGCCCCACCTTGCAACTTGCAGGGCTTGAAGGATCTGCTGATGGCTTGGTGCCAGAAACCACAACATACCTTCAGAGGTGTGTGTATGTACTGATTTAAAATTTTCGTGTTCAATTAATCAAAAAAATATGTAATCGATTAATTTCGATTTGATGGATTTTAATATCAATAGGCTGGGTTAAGGCTGTTCCTATGGAGATCTAGTCCCGATTTATCATAGAAAGGGAAGGCAGGCTAATTGTGTAACCTTCCACACATTTCCCCCGACTTAGACTTGCCTTCTTGTCACAATAATGCCTGCAGACAATCATCGCATGACGTCATAACACCAGGACAAGCATTCTAAACCAGTGGTCCCCAACCCCCGTGCCGCGGAACGGTACCGGTCCATGGATCAAATGGTACCGGGCCGCCCGAGGAACGTGTGCGACTTTCCATGGACGAGAGGTTTAAGGCTGTGACACACTGCAGGCGAAGCAGCGTGCCGCACAGGCTAGCGGCGACTCGCGGTCCTTCGCCTGCAGTGTGTCTAGTGAGTTCCGATCCCCCGCTCTGCCCAGCGACAGCGTGCGCAGCGGCGTGAGATGAAAAAGTTCATCTCCAGCCAATCACAGCGCGCGATGCAATGAAGGCATCACAAAGCGGCAACACGCGACCAAGCCAATCAGATCACTCAGTTCTGAGTGATCAGTATCTGCCTGTATTTGCCTGTTCGCAAATGCGTCTTGTCAGTCCAGAGGAGAAGTGTCTGTGGTATGGTCATACAGCCTAACATTAATTTCCGCAGCCCTAATATATCTTTAACGAATAATTTACTGAGTTTTTATCATAGCAACAAAGACAAAAACAATACAACAGTACAGGAAGGGCAATGCCCAAATTCATAGGTGTATACAATCAAGATGCCTAAGGCAGGGCACAAATTGGACAACAATACAACAGGTATGTACAGCAGGTGAAGTACAGAGTTGGTATGAGCAGTGCATGGAAATATTACAACATCGATCAGTTGGAATGCCCAGAAACTTAAAAGAAAAACAAAGTCTTACACAGGGAGAGGCGTCTAAAAGTCTCAGTGATAGAGAGGATGAACAATGTTTTTTTGTGTTTTTAATTTTTTTTTTTTTTTTTATTAAGTAAAAATTAGAGCTTGTGGAGAGCCTCTCTACTAATGAGGGAATGTGGGGTCTGGTAATCATCATATGATGTGTCAAGCATCTGGTGTCTGTCAACCAGCAGGCCCAACGCGAGGTGAAAGTATGAAGTCTACAGTTAGCCTTGGCCAGCAGAAATTCAAAATGTGCATGCGTGTTTAGAATCTGTATGACTGTGTTTAAGGAGGGGGGTTCTGATTGTTTCCACGCTCTCGCTAGTTCGAGACTGGCCGCTATGAGGACATGAGACACAACAGTCCTGGAAGCTGGTGGCCACTCTTCCAACCCTACCCCTAACAAGGCAAGTTGTGGGGAAACGCCACAGGGGAGCTGAGTAATTGTAGAGATAAGCTGAAAAACATCAGGCCAAAAGGGGCCAAGGGATGGGCAATACCACCAGATGTGTGTCAATGATTCCACAGCTCCGCCAGCAGAGTGGTGAGGAGGAGGGGTAGATTTTTGCCAGTTTCTGTGGCGTGTAGTACCATTTATGCAATAGTTTCTGTTGGGATTCCCAGTGGCTTAGACATTGCGAAGTTTTCAGAGGCCAAGTGACTGCTTTGTACCATTGTTCTGGAGAGAGAGAAAAGTTTAGTTCCGTTTCCCACCACCTCATGGATGGCAATTTATCAGTAGTTTTTGGTTCGTTAAGTAGATTATAAAAAAAGGAAATACCTTTCTTGGATGGGGAATTAGTACCATAGTAGTGTATGCATCTCCTAAGAAGCGTTCCATCGCGCACACATATAGAGGCCAGATAGAGTCTTATTCTGAGGTATTTATTGAAGTCGTGAGCCGGAAGAGAGTATCGCTGACATAGAGCCTCAAATGGCAGCAGGCAGTCATTTTCATACAGACTGGCTATATATGAGACCCCCAAACTTGTCCAGTTGGACAAATGTATGTCTGGAAGGATGAGATCAAGAGTTGTTAGCGGTAACAATTTGAGTATAGATTTGTTATGGGATTGAGTCTGGGACTCAAGGGCATGCCAGACTCTCAAGGTCGCTGTCACAATATCTAAGAAAGATTTAGTGGGAGAACTATTTAGTAGGGAAGAACAGAGCAGAAGATGGAGGTCCGTAGTTAAGGAATCCCGTTCTATTTGAGACCATTATTTGTCTGGACGGGGAGTCCACCAGTATTTAGTCTGGTCCAGTACGTTAGCTTTATAATATTTGGCAATGTCAGGGCACCCATACCTGCATAGGCTGTGGGTGTACACAGTATTGATCTTGAGATTCTATGTTTCTTCCCATTCCAGATAAAGGTATCAATAGTGCTCTGGAGTTTCCTTATATAGGAGGGGTATGGGTAGAGCCCGAAACAAGTATAAAATATTGGGGAAAACAAACATTTTGACCAGATTAATTCTACCTGCCCATGATACAGTTGAACTTTTCAGATTTTTGCAAAGGTCTGAAATCTTTAGCAGGAGTGGGTTAAAGTTGAAAAAGGTTAGAACTAGGGGCTGATAGGTTGATAGCTAGGTATTGAAAGGTATGAGTGGGGGCCCAGACGAAGGGGGCTATGGAGCTAATGATACTGTGTTTCCCCGAAAGTAAGACCTACCCCGAAAATAAGACCTAGCACTATCTTCAGGGATTTCTGTAATATAAGACCTACCCCGAAAATAAGACCTAGTTCGGTGGTAGATCTCATATTACAGACATCCCTGAAGATAGTGCTCAAGCCCCCCCACCCGCTCGCCCACCAAACCATTACTGAGCCGAGCACAGCCATCATTCTGTCTACAATGCATGCCGAGCACAGCCCGGGCCCCCCCCACACACTGCCAGAAGCCTTCCAATTGGCTGACAGTCACCCAGAGCAGCTCCCTGGATGGCATGAGAGCGCTAGCCGCAGCTCCCGCACGCACGCCTGGCTCCCTGGACGGCAGAGCGGACAGCTGCAGCCAGGTAAGACATCCCCCGAAAATAAGACCTCGTGTCTTTTTTCGTAGAAAAAAAAATATAAGACACTGTCTTATTTTCGGGGAAACACGGTACGTCTAATGGTGGTCGGGACATTTATAGCTAGCATTTGAGATTTGGAATGATTTATTTGATAGAGGAAAGCTGTACTAAATCTTGCCAGGATCTCTTGGACTGCTGGAAGGGAATGTAGAGGATCAGTCATGGTAATAATCACGTCATCTGCATAAAGCCCAATTTTGTTCATGCACTTGCCCACAGAGACTCCACTGATGGCAGGGCTGACGCAGATAGCAGCAGCCAGAGGCTCCATGACCAATGAGATCAGCGGGGACAGGGGACATCCCTGTCGCGTACCATTGGTAATATGAAATGGAGCGGACAAGAGCCCTGAGGTCCTTACTCTCACACTGGGATGTGAATATAGGGCTTCAATAGCAGAGCCCAAAAAACCTGTAATACCAAATTTCAACAACACGGCCCGAAGATATTCCCAATGCACCTTATCGAAAGCAGCCTCTGCATCCAAAGAGCGGAGCAGAGAAGGTTTCTTGGAGTGTTCTGAAAATTGCAATAGATCAACCATACGTCTGGTGCCGTCTGGCGCTTGCCGCCCGTAGACATAGCCTACTTGGTCAGAGTGGATTAGATCAGGGAGAACCCGCAGGAGGCGGTTAGCAATAAGCTTCGCATAGATCTTAATAACCGTGTTTAGTAATGAGATAGGCCTAATATTCGCAGGGTCATCTGTGGGGTTTAGGGATGGTGATAATTGTGGCTTCCAGGGATTCCCTAGGGAAGGATCCTGTGGCTGCAACCTCATTGGTGACAGTACATAAATGTGGGGCTAATGCAGAGGAGAATGCTTTATCATATTCCGCACTATAGCCATCAGGACCAGGGGCTTTATGGAAGGCAGTTTGGCAATAGCCGTAAGCACTTCCCCCACCTCAAACGGGGACTGTAGCTTCAGGGCCACTACCTCTGTCAGGGATGGGAGCTTTACCGACTCCAAGAAGTTTTGAATGTCAGAGCTAGAGGGAGGAGGGGTGGTCGATGAGTCTTTCAAGTTCTATAAAGAGGAGTAGTACTTCCAAAACAGAATCGCTATGTCGAGAGGGTTAGAGAGTCTCTTACCCATGGGGTCAGTCATATGAGGGATCCTAGTAGCCTCCTTTTCGTTGTTTAAATTGTTGGACTATAAATGCTCCAGCTTTGTTACCCTGCGTGTAGTATTTGAGCTTAAGCCTTTTTATCATGAAGTCGAACTGAGAGGTAAGGAGCAGGCTAAGCTCATGTCTGAGGGAGCGTAAGGTGGAGGAAGTATATGGGTCTGGGATCCTTTTATTGGACATTTCTAAAGTGCGGATACGCTCTAGAAGTGAGGTCAGCGCTTCATTTCGCTCCCTCTTCTCCCTTGCCCCCAGCTTAATCAATAGTCCTGATAACAGCCTTATGGGTATTCCACACTAATGTTTGCTTACAGAAGAGGTATTGGTCTCAAAGAAGGATCCTATCTCAGTCTGGACTTGCTGTTTAATGTCAGGATGAGACTAGAATTCAGTCTCCATGAGGTGCAGAGGTGGGGGGAGTTAGCAGAAAAAAGGCTGAGCGAGATAGGCATGTGGTCAGACCACGTAATTAGGCCAATGTCAGCTTTTTTGTGATGAGTTGTAGAGTGAATTTGTCTACTAAGAACATGTCCAGCCTGGAATAGGAGCCCTGCGTATGAGAAAAAAAAGGTATAATCTTTCTCGCTACCGTGGATGCACCTCTAGGCATCGTGTAAATCAGCTGATCGAAAAACTGAGGGAAGGGAGCGGTTACCTTTCCTATGAGGGTTGGAGGAGTCTAAGGACGGATCAAGGACATCGTTGAAATCGCCACACATAACAAGGTGGCCTTTGTGCATGGCCTCAATTTCACTTAGTACCTTAGCAATACATTTCTTCTGATGAACATTTGGTGCGTAAACATTGACTATGGTGAGGATCCGGTTGTTGAACGTGGCAACTAAAGCTATATACCTGCCTTCCGGGTCTATCAGGAGGTCATGTTGTTGGAAGGCGACGGACGCCTCGATAGCTATCATTACTCTATTTTTTTTTTCCTAATGGGCAAAAAAATAGTGCGAGAAGTATCTGGTTTTAAAGATGGGGGGTTTATCTTTACAAAAGTGGGTCTCCTGTACACATAGAATATCACTATGCAGGGAGGCCGCCTCCTTCCACAACATCGCTCTCTTGTTGGGGCTATTTAGACCCTTGGCATTTAGTGAGGTAATTTTTAGAGACATTTATATGCAAACCATGCCCATACAGTATGCCACTGGAAAAGAATAACCATACTGTGTGCATGGCACACTCTTATGCGGGGGTAAGCAACAAACCCAAAGAGTAGCGGCCACAGGAATAAACTTAATCTAACAAAAGGCGGATTCTTCCACTGGATTTGAACGAGCTTCCTGTGATCAGCGGGAGGTCCAGTCCATGGGAACCTTTTTGGCAGGCTGTGGTTTGGATGCAACAATAGGCATAGTAATAGAAATGTTCCAGGAATGTCACGGAGTGCCCTAGTTATCGGGGCGAATTCCCTGCGTTTCTGGACCGAAGCAGCCGAGATGTCAGCAAATAGCGATATGTGGGGATACGGCTCGGGTAGGGCAGGAGATTGCTTGGAGGCAGACATGAGTCTCTCTTTGATGTGGAAAAAGTGGATCCTGGCAATGATATCTCTCGGAACAGATGCAGGCAGGTGGTTAGGCTTACGGAGCCTATGAGCCCGATCAAGCAGGAGTTCAGGGCCGGAGCAGTTCGGCAGTAAAGCGTGAAGAAACTGCTGCAAAAATGGCAGAATCTCGGTGGGGCCCACAGATTCAGGGATCCCCCTGAATTTTATGTTTCGTCTGGATCTGTCTTCCAGATCTGTAATTTTTTCCTGGAGTTTCTGAATGAGGTGGCCCTGATCATTATATGCGTCTACCAGATCGTTATGAGCGGCTGCATAATCATTAAAGTGCGATTCCACTTTATCTGTGCGGGAGCCCAATTCAGAAATTTGAGATTGCAGGCCAGAAAGTGAGGATTGGAGATCATGCTGAAATTCTGAGCGCAGGGACAGCAGCATGTGTTTTTATACACGATTTTGATGCAGGGGTGTCAGTGGACATCTTGTAATGGGACTGTGCCTCCTGAGGTAACTGAAACTGAGGGGCCTGGGGCTGTAGATTGCCTCTTACTCACTGTTCCCTTGGTTCGTGGCGAGCCTAAGGGTGAGGTCGCTTAGGGAGATCCCTTTCATGAGTGCCTTCCTGTCTGCAGCTAAGCTCCATGTCCGGGAAAGTACTGCACTGTGTTTCTGAGGGCCGTGAGGTGAAGGAGCCATTTTGATTGATCCCCCGTTCAGGCCGTGGATAGAAGTCCGTCAGCTTCTTAGGTCCCTTAGCCTTGTCTTTGCTTTTGATCATGGCTGGAGCAAGTGCGGTACCTAGCGAAGTGAATCAGACGGGTGATTTGCTGTTTTATATGCCGTAAATTGCTAATCTGAGAGCTCCTGTGATGCAGCTCTCAGATCAGGCGGCCATTCTCGATCGCGGCCAGACCACGCCTATATATAGGCGTGGTTTTTCTTATCAAAAATCAATTTTCTTATCAATTAGTTTTTCTTATCAATTTACAAAATGCAAAGCGAGTCAACAGAAGAAAATCGAAATCAAATCAATATTTGCTGGGACTACCCTTCAAACCAGCACAAAGTCAGGGATTTTGTAGAATCAGTCATGTTTATGAATACACAATTATACCAAGCGGGGGCTAATCATCATTTTCATATTTAGGTTGAAACAGTCATGAACTGAAACAGCTGTGTAGGAGGCTTAAAAATGGGTGAGGAACAGCCAAACTCTGCTACTAAGGTGAGGTTATGGTTGTGGAAGACAGTTTCATGTCACATGTCATACACCATGGCAAGGCTGAGCACAGCAACAAGACGCAAGGTAGTTATACTGCATCAGCAAGGTCTCTCCCAGGCAAAGTTTTCAAAGCAGACTGGGGGTTTCAAAATGTACTGTTTAAGCTCTTTTGAAGAAGCACAAACTGGCAATGTGGAGGACTGTAGATGCAGTGGTCGGCCAAGGAAACTTAATGCAGCAGGTGAAAGACACATCATGCTTACTTCCCTTCGACATCAGAAGATGTCCAGCAGTGCCGTCAGCACCGAAACCAGAGGGACTAAGGTACACCCATCTACTGTATGGAGAAGTCTGGCCACTAGTGGTCATCGAAGAATTGCGGCCAAAAAGCCATACCTCTGACGTGGAATCAACGCTAAGCGACAACTATGAGCGAAAACAGGAACTTGGGTGTAGAAAAATGGTAGCAGGTGCTCTGGACTGATACAAATTTTAAATATTTGGCTGTAGCAGGAGGCAGTTTGTTCGCTGGAGAGCTGTACAATATTGAGTATCTGCAGGCAACAGTGAAGCATGGCAGAGGTTCCTTGCAAGTCTGGGGCTGCGTTTCTGCCACTGGAGTTGGAGATTTGGTCAGGATCAATGGTGTCCTCAATGCTGAGAAATACAAGCAGATACTTATCCATCATGCCATACCATCAGGGAGGCGTGTGATTGGCCCCAAATGTATTCTGCAGCAGGACAATGACCCCTAAACATACAGCCAATGTTATTAAGAACTACCTTCAGTGTAAAGGACAAGGAGTCCTGGATTTTATGGTTTGGCCTCCACAGAGCCCTGATCTCAAAATAGTCTGTCTGGGATTACATGAAGAGACAGAAGGATTTGAGGCAGACTACATCCACAGAAGATCTATGCTTAGTTCTCCAAGATGTTTGGAACAACCTACCTGCCGGGTTCCTTCAAAAACTGTGTGCAAGTGTACCTAGAAGAATTAATGCTGTTTTTAAGGCAAAAGGGGGGCACACCAAATATTGATTTGGATTTGTCTTCTGTTCATTTTGTTTCCATTTTGTGTGTGTGAGAAAAACTGTACTGGCACGGATGTCACAGCGGTTGGTTACCAATTATTGAAAGCTCAAGATCATGATTGAAACAAATTGAAAGTGCACTAATGTGGACTGCACTGATTGTAATTTGCACGTTATGCTAAAAAAATCTGGTTACTATCAGTTACCACTTCCTGGCAATTTTACAATTACCTGGATTGCACTTTGAACTTCATCTCCTTTATACATTAGGTACATAAGTATCTAAACTGCAAAACGTATTGGAAAATATATCACCTATTTTTGGACGCAACTGTTTTAAAATCACTTTTATAAATTATTGCTGATTTCTACACCTTTATTTGGCAATTTTGTTTTGTCAGTCACCTGTGTGTAGTTGAGGTGTTTTTAATTGACTATAGTATAAAAACACTGAAACAGTAACTCTTGATATAAGGAGCCTTAAGTGCCACCCCTGACATCCCCAGAGGGTCACACATAATTGGTGAATCTAATCCTCCAGAATGCTCTTAGGGACTGCACATGCAACAGCAGATGGTCAAAGAAAAAAAAAAAAAGTCCTTTAGAGATCTCTGATGGAAGGACCAGAACTACTGTGTCCTGACCCTTGCATAGTTCCACAAGATCTCTAACTTGTGGTGTGACTTTGAAAGGGTGGGTGTTAATGATTTCTTTGAGGAAGAAGTGGCCCTTTTGAAACTGCTGACTTGACCCAGGGGTCTTTGCAATTTTTCATCCAGACATGCATAAAATGGTGTAACCTGGCTCTCACTGGACATGTCTGGATCGCCAGTGAGTCAAAACCATGTTATTGGATGCTGTGGGGTTGGGAAGATTTTCGACTTTGTGGATTTCAAAAAGATTGAGTTCTTCACCAATTATGCCTAAATGCCCTACCTAGTCTGTATCTAAATGCCCCTATGTGGCAGCCTGGCCCTTGTACTGCTTTTAAAATTGGGAGTATGGGAATATCTTCCTTCTCAACACTTCTATTTGTTGACATTACCTTGGCTTCCTGTCTGTCACTCTATGGCAGTGTCTAACTGGTGCCTGCCACTTGTGGCTTAAGCCATAGGGCACTCCTTTCCATTGCAGCATGAAGTATGGCCCACATCTACTGCTCCCTTGTCAGTTAAATTGGTTGTGGATTAAGAGTAGCTACAAAGGGCTCAACCAAGATGTTGCTGCTACATTTCTTTAGCTGATTCTTCCCCTTCATCCTGTTTTCTGATTTCCCTTAGATATAAAAGGTTGGATTTTTATACTGACCCTACAGAGGTCCCTGGCAGAGATGTAAATGTGTTTTGTTTTTTTTTTTTTTGTTTTTTATTTCTTCACTATATTCCAAATGATTGAAACAACCTGAGTGCTCTCAGACCTTAGTGGGGTCAGTGAAGCAACGTTTACACACTAATTTCTAAGGTAGGGCCACTTTCCCACAAGCCCACCAGTTGCCTCCTGTAGGGCAACTGTTGCCTTGATGAGAAGTACAATCAGTGGCCTCTAGGTATTGAGGATCACCTGCAATGTGACCAGTGGGATCTAGAGGAAGAGTGGCCACGTTTGGAGGAGCAGTGAGAATGGGAACCTTTTGGTGCGCTGGTCTTGGTCTTCAGATGATGAAAGGCTGCAAGTAACAAAAGGTTAGACTCTACTGCCGTCTTTTAGCACAAGCATATTTACCTGAGCAATGCCCCTTACCTAACAGGTCTATGAGGGACCTTGCTGTGTGTTGGCGGAACACATAATGTAGAGGCAGCTAGATAAATGAGTGAGGATTAAATACATAGAGCCTCAACAAGGATGGTCACAAAGATGCACTACTCAGTGAAATTAATTCCTAAAGTTGTTTTCTGCTATTTAAGCATTCTGATGTACCTACAGGGGCTTGGGCTCCTCCTCCGTCCTGTGCAATAAGACTGCTCACCTAACCCAAGACTCCTCCTCCTCCAGGCCAGAAGGAAATGCCACACACAAGATGGCTGTCTGCTGGAATTGCGTCACACCCAAAAGTTATGCCTGCGGCCAGAGAAGAGCAATGTAATCGACAAGATGGCTGCTGCATATCATGCCACCAACTGCTGATGCCATCCGTATTATAAATGCCACTTGAAAAATTGATCTGTAGAGCTGTATAATATTTATTTATAGATATCGCTGACAATTTACGCAGTGCTTTACAGAGTTGCACATTCACACCAGTCCCTGCCTTCAAGGAGCTTACAATCTAAGGGCCCTACCTCGCATGCATACATAGGAGGGCCAATTTAGACTGGAGCCAATTAACCTACTGGCATGTCTTTGGAGTGTGAGCGGAAACCGGTGTACCCGGAAGAATCCCACACAAGCACAGGGAGAACATACAAACTCCATGCAGATAGTGTTCTGGCTGGGATTTGAACTAGGGACCCCCAGTGTTGCAAGGCAGAAGCGCTAACCGCTACGCCACTGTGCTATAGCTTTTATTTGTCAGATTAAGAAAATGTATGTATGTGTATGTTTCCATTTTAAGATGAGTGGTTCTCAACCTGTGTAACCTCAGGACCCACATTTGTCCCTGGTTATTAAGTCATGACCCAAGTGGCACTTGAACTGGTGTGTTCCAGTGCGGGCAATAGAACTCTGGGGGGGAGGTGCGTTTGCGGTACAATTCAAATGAATGACAATGGAACACACCTCCCACACCAGAATTCTCAGTAGGTGCGACATTGCGTGGTACAGTGCATTAATCACATGGGAATGTGCGAGTACTAGTGTGAACAGGTCCTGAAAAACACTGACACACACACAACCACAGACACAATCTCACACACTCACAGACATTCTCCCTATCTTATGAGAACTGGAGTGTATCCTTAGCCAGGGGTCCAGTGTGGGCTGCTTTGCTGTGATGGAGCTCCATCCATATGTGCATTGCTGGTACAGCTCCCTTGCGTGTCCTGCAGAGGTGGCAGGAACCAGAATGTGACGTCACTCCGGTCCAGGCACTTCTATAGAACATGTGAGGGAGCTGTAAGCAATGCACATATAGATGGAGCTCACTCACAGCCATAACCCCCATCTCATCCCACCTCAAGCTGACACTCGGCATGGGGCAGCATATTTTGAATGGTTACTTGGCGTAAGAACTGACAATGCTGCGCTGGGGGAGGCTGAGGAGCCTCTAACCTAGAAAAGTGGAAGGCATGCAGTGACCCACTGAACACGGGGTTGTGAACCAAGGTCCTAGACGATACTCATAATCCTGTTCCTATTAGCATTGTTTAATATCATCTTATGTGCTTCAAAAGCACAAATATTTTGCCAAACTGTTCAAATATTCACTGTTAATGGAAAGATTTTTTTTTTTCTTCTTCAAAAGACTCATGTATTTGGGCAGCAATAGTACTTTGCAAATGGGTGACATCTGTGCCTTAGTAGAAGGACGGCTATGACCAAGGCTTGCATATCCTTGTAGTAGCCATTTCTTTTAATGTTTATTTGCTAAGAAGAGCAAGCACCAGCCTCTAGTTTATTAAATAAAAAACTAGAACAATGGCATTGCCGTTTTCTGAATTACACCAACTAGTGTTCCCACTTTGAACAAATGGTTTGCTGGCATGGCAACAAGCTGTATAAAAAAACAACAACAAAAAACTGTCACATGACAGAAAGAAAAGCAGCCTCCAGTGAATGCATTAACTCTGACTTTCCTGGAGGAGCTTGTTGGCTTCACATATTAATACATGGAAGTGGCCTTTCTTGCCCTCCTGGAGTTAAATATCTTTGTTGCTAGAGGCTGTAGCATAGTACTTGTCGCTGTGGAAGCATCAAGTCCTTGGATACGGCAGCTGCATCAGGGAATTGTGTAAATTCATAAGTGCTTTTTTCCCCTTGCAGCCCACTTTTTCACAATCTGTGCCAAGTGCATAACGAGGAGGAGATTAAAGTGACCTTCCATGAAGAGGAAGCATCGACACAAACCATTGATGGTTTTGTTTGGGGGAGAGAAAAAAAAAAGAAAGCATTAAACTGAAGCATTATAAAGGTTTGATTGTATGGAGAAGAAAACGTAACAGGAGTTTGCAACAGATTGCCATAAATAAAGTCGGAATCAAAGCCACTGATAAAGAAACAAGGGAGTAAAAGGCATTTCTATCTCCAGTATTTTGCAGTCTTGATTATGATTATGAAGTCTGATTATAATTCTAGCTGATTTTATAGGTGCTGCTATTCCATAAGAATCACTAAATGTCTGTTTTTTTTCTCTGCCCTGCTGTCCCTCGGAAAATATGGCGCAGGATTGTTTTGAACATGACCTCCTACATTTAAACACTCTTTTAGACCTAGCCATCTTTAATTGCTTTGATGTCAAGGTGAATTGTGTACTGCAAATAAAGCATTTTTTTTTTCTGTAAATGGATCATGGTCAAGTTAGCTCACTCTGGAAAATGTGTTCAAGCTGCCATACGGTCTGCCAGATCCATAGAAATAAAAATAGATTACATTTGAATATATTATCAGATATGCATGTTTTCGGGGTAGTAATTTGATCATATAAAATAATGATAATGAAAAATACCCTAATCTATCTGTGCAACATCCATAGAGACATTGCACAAAATGTGCCATTTAAAACCATAGGCAGGCCTATTACTGCACCAAATATCCTATGCACGAAACAAGGAATTCCTAGATATCACACAGTAGGAGGGTAAATACAGTAATCTAACAACCTGATCTAGCAGCATTGAATAAACACGCAATTAACCCTTGCAGTGCCCTCCTCCCAAACGGCAAGGGTTATTTGCCTGTTTATTCTAAGAGATAAGAATAATCTGTAATACTTACCTAAAGGTGCCCATACACTGCACGATTATCGTACGCGATCGGTTTTTCGTACGATAATCGAGCAGTGTGAACGGAGACGTGCGACCGTTTCTACTGTACGGTCGCACGTCTTCTGTCGAACCAGCATGTTCGAAAACCAGCCGGGAATCGTACGATTCTCGGCTGGTTAGAACGGTGCTCGGAAGATAAATGCTGAACGGGCCGTTGTGCGCACGCGCACACTGCCCGTTCAGCATTGCGGTCATCGGAAGCCCGCCCCTCAGGGGGGCGGGCTTGCGATGATCGAGAGTGCGATCTGCCTGTCCAAGATAGGCAGATCGTACGTTTTTTTAATCCCTTTACAACCATCGCAAGACTAAAGTCTTGCGATGGTTGTAGAGTGTATGGCCACCTTTATTCCTCACTCCCACAAGCTTCCTCCCAGCTGCCTGACCAGTCCCCAAAGCCATTTCTCTTTGCTGAATCATGCTTTCGCAAGATTTCTGATGTCATCGCGTACAATGCAAGACCAGAGGACCATGCGCTGTTCAATGTACATGCACAAAGAAGTGCTGGGCGCATTGGTAGAGTTCTACCTCCAGCGAAACTTTATTTCTGCTATGATAAAATAAAAACATTACATATAATACAGTCATGATCAGAGATGCTGATCTCCAGGTAAGAAAACAGATTCACAAAAAAGAATTGTTTACCCACTTGAGGACTTTGGGGCTTGGAGATACGCCCTTAAATGTAAACAAGGTTTTTGGAGTGTATCTCCCATGCCACAAACAGCATTTACCGGCTGTCAAAATGACAGCTGGGACTTTGCACCGTATAACAGAAGCAACAGCCAAAATAAAGCTGCAGATAGTGTGCAAGTTTCATTAAGTACCATATTTTTCACTCCATAAGACACACTTTTTTACCCCCAAAAGGAGGGGGGAAATGTGCCTGCGTCTTATGGAGCGAATACCTATCGCCGGGACATGCAGTGCCGGGCGAGTAGTTTCTTTTTGTACATTCAGCCCTGCTCCTGACAAGCAGAGCTGAATGTACAGTGAGAGCCGCTGCTCGTTTAATACAAGGGATCTAATTAGATCCCTTGTATTAAATCGAGCGGCGGCGGCGATCGTGTCTGCTCCCCGCCGTGGTTTTCGGGGTCCCCCGCTCCTCTGGGGGACCGTGACCCGTCATGGTCCCCCAGAGGAGCTCACCATAGAGCCCCTTGAGCAGACGAAGAAAGTCGTTCTTAGTCTGCTCTGTTTGAGGCCGTGGCGTTGTAATCACAGCGCCACCTGTCTCAGCGGTCACTAACTGCAGCTTCCATGACAGAATTTCTGTCACTGAATCCCTGCGTCCTAACGTCCAGAGCGTCTTATAGACCGCAAAATACGGTAAATACAATGTAACAATGGGACCTTTGAGGTGCATGTGACATCAACTAAAGCAACCTAACATTACTATTCATATTAAGCCTGTTAATAATTGGTTAACTATAATCATCCCTAATCAACTCTTTCCTTCCCTTTTCCCCTTCCATATAAATGTTCTGCTTTCAGGGAGGACTTCTTGAGTAAAAAACGCACAAAAATTGCAAAAACGCGCTAAAAGAGATGCGCATAAAGCAAGCTGAAACGCTGTCGCCCTGGTGTGAATGGGATCTAACTCTGATTAATAGAAATATCTGCACATTTATGCTCTTATATTTTGGATAGGAATCACTGTACGCCCTTATACGTGGTATGACCTTGCTGATATTGGATTGGTGGCTTAGCTCTGACTAAAAGGGGCATCTGAGCATTTGTCTTTTTACATCATAGATTTGTGGACTGTTATAGGAAATGGAATCTACCTTATCCTGCCCTTTACAAGTCAATATCTCTACATCCACCACATGGGACTATAAGTTGCTGGCACCCTGGCTTCAGTTAGAATCAACCTGTATATTTTTTAGTTGAAGTGATTTAAAAAGTTGATACCTGGGAGACCTTCTGATGAAACAGATATTCTGTGAAATGCGTTAGTTCCTGTTGCCTTCAGGACTGAAATCTCTACTACTATATATGCGTGTGTATAGAAATTTTCAAGTGAAATAGGATCTCAAAGGGTGATGGGACAAAGAACACAGCACACATGGAGCAATTCTAAATGGTATAAGATTCAGTGAGCGGTCATCTGAGAAAAACATGAGCAAAAACTGGTACAAGTGATTTTAAAAGTTGATACCTGGGAGACCTCCTGATGAAGCAGATATTCTGTGAAATGCGTTGTCTTGTCGCCGTCAGCACTGGGATTTCTACTACTGTACATGCGTGTGTATAGACATTTGCAAGTGAAATGGTAAGAGCTACAGTGTTTGGGCTTTTGACCCAGTCCCTGATAGAGGACAAACTCTCAGGAATATAGAAGGGAGCCATGTGGATATTCACTTTTCATTATGAATGTTTTATTGGTGCTATATATTTTTAATTATGTAATAAAATAAAAGAAATAAAAAAATATACGTCTATGAGGGTACCATTAACCACTTAAAGGCCATGGTGTTTCACCCCCTTCCTGGCCAGGCCATTTTTCAGTATTCAGCGCTGCGGTACTTTGACTGATGTTTATTCCGTCATGCAACACTGTACTGAAATGAATTTCATACCATTTTTTGGGGGTGCGGATAGAGCTTTCTTTTGGGGGTATTTAATCACCACTGGGGTTTTTATTTTTTACTATATAACAAAAAAAGTACCCTAAACTTTGAAAACAAAAAAAAACATGTTTCCCTATAAAATGTTATGAAACATTTATTGTCGTAGGCGAAACATGATGATTTTCCATACAATTGAATTACGGATGTAGGTACCTGCCCACCTTGAGAAATATCCTTAAATACTTCACCTGATAGAGTCTAGTGGGCTGAGTACCTCACTGGTTTGGTTTACCTCCTAGGGATGATAGATGTGAGAGCTCCCATATTCTGCCCAGTACCCTTCAACCTTGGAGGTCTTAACTCCCCTTTTCGGTTCATGCTACTACATTTCTGACGGTAATTGGGTCCCAGTTTCTAAAACAGTATTGTGTTGCATTATCCAAAATGTAAAATAATTAAAGCAATACCAGTAGATAGCGTTGGACCCTTTCATAATGGCCACAAAAGGTGTTTCAGTCTCAGAGCTTAAAAACAGGTCTCATCACCAAAGTTCAGATCAGTGACCTGGGCTAGGTTACATGGGGATGGATGAGCCTCAAACCCCCTCCAATCCGGTACTTATGGTATTTACTCCCCTGACTCCTCCTCCTGCTTTCCACTCTCTTCTTGGTGAACAGGCCAGACTTGTGTGAGATTTTTGAGGGCACGCTCACCACATTCTCATTGGTTGGAGGCAGCAATCTGTAATCTCCTGCACACGTCTTGCTCTCAAGCTTTCTTTAACTAAGCTCCTTCTCTCAGGTGTCCCCATAACCAGGTAACTATTTCCTACCATTTCACAGGAGCTCTGGCCTTTTACTGGCACTGAATGCTAGAACCAGGACACGGGGTAGGTCCGCTGAAACCAGGACAGTTGGGAGGTATATCTGAGCTATAAAATGTAAATCTACAGAAGGGAGAAATCTCTCAATAGGGGTCACAGACCACAGTAATTACCTTCCCCATACTTTGTTTTAACCAATTACAGAGTCATAATGAATTATTATTAAGGCAGCAACTATATACATGATCAAGGTTAAAGTGAAACTGAAATACAAAGTAAAGATTTGCTGCGTTATAGGGAACATTTAGAAATGGTTATTGTGCCTAAGTAGTACCCTGAAATTGTACCTTTTATGAGGAATTGTTCCTGAAAAATAGCAGTCACTTCCTGGTATCTGAGAGTGCCTATGTACTCCTGTGCCTACACCCTCATAGCCCAATGTCTGCAATGTGAGATCTAAGGCACTGCTGTTTCTGATTGCTAGTCGCAGGAGATTTGGAGTCAGGTTTGATGATGTCACTACTGTGGTGCTCACTGTTCTCCTTTTTGGAAGCTCTTACATGAAGAAGCAAAAGAGATCAGTACAGAACAAGGAATGATAAGCCAGTAACAGGGAAAGCTGCAGGGAGAGCACAGTCAACACTGGTAACCTGCATTCTCTGCCTGCCTCTTTGGGCACAGCTTCCAGAGTTCGGTTCCTCTTTAGGGCTCTAAAACGGTGCTGGTATTCTTCATCAATGTATGTCAAGCCAAAAATTATTTTTCAAATGATGCATAAAGTAGGGAAGAATTAGAACTCTTGTTGGAGTTTTCCTATGCAGGCTCTGTTAGAGACATTTACGCTCACTTCCTGTCATGCTCCACAATTTCAACAACAATTTCACCAGAGAGGAAAATCAGAGAGACAGAATGAAATCTAACACGGGTTCTAGCGTTCCCCAACTCTACTAAAGAAAATCATTTGGTATTTCTAGGTTTCTGTTGGAGAGATACTTTCATTTCCTGTCTGGTAAAACACAAGAAGATCAATAAATGGGGGTCAATCACTCTAACAGGGTAAAGCATTATCTTAAACTAGATTGCAAATGTTTATTTTCAGCTTTATCATTCTGACACGTTAACAAGAAAATGCACTTAAGTGGAGTTGTGCAAACGACACAACAGTTGCTTTGGGAAACGTAACAAGAAAATGATTTTGTTTTCTAATTTTTTTTCTTTCTTTCTAATGAAAGCCTAGAA
This sequence comes from Nanorana parkeri, assembly GCF_000935625.1. Lineage (NCBI taxonomy): Eukaryota > Metazoa > Chordata > Amphibia > Anura > Dicroglossidae > Nanorana > Nanorana parkeri. The sequence continues at coordinate 701,119 of NW_017307177.1, forward strand.
AAAAAATGTACTGTATAAGAAATAATTTATTTATACATACTCATTTACCTAAAAATACATTTAAATAACTTGATTCTGCATGCAGATGATGGTCCTTTTTTATTACAACACTGGGACTGATCTCACTCGTCTTACAAACAAGCCGCACTTCCATGCATCTTCATAAGTTAAAGGAGAACTATGGGGTTAGGGCTTTTCCCCATAGTTCTCCTGAGGGTAACGGGAGGACACAAACTAGCGTCCTCTCGTCACCCAAAGCTCAGTATACCGAGACGCCGCAGCTGATACGGATCCTGACAATTATGTCTGGATCCGCCCAGCTGCGTGAATGACAGCTGGCTCGGCCTATCTAGAGGCAGAGCCAGCTGTACCCGCCCCCGTCTGTTCCGCCAGTCAGTGCTGGAGGATCTGAGCGGGGAATCCAGTCCCTCCCCTGTCACGGCTCTCTGCAGTGACAGGATCGAGAAGTGAGCGAACGCCGGTATGTGTTCGCTCACTTCCCGATCTACCGAGCCGACCTGTGGACAGTCTCATTGTCACAGGTCGGCTAGAACTATGAGGCTGAGTGAAAATCACTCACCACATCGTTCTCCTTTCAAGCAACTTTTATTGATATAACGAATACATATTGTGAAACAAAACTCTCATGTGTATAACACCTCTCACGCGTTTCACCGATCTGGCTTAATTGTAGAGCCTCTATGTTTAAGGTGTTATACACATGTGAGTTTTGTTTCACAGTATGTATTTGTTATTTCAATAAAAGTTGCTTTAACTTACGAAGATCCATGGAAGTGCGGCTTGTTTGTAAGAAGAATCAAACGTTGGAGGCGTGCCTGTTTTGTCTGCACCCGTGGTGTGATTATTGCTTAGCGTGGCTGCGTGGCCTGGGAATTGGAGCGGTGGACTGCTTGCACTACTGAGACTCACCTGTTGATAATAATCAGAAAAAAACAAGCTAAAGCTCTGAGACTACAGTGGTTTAAAGTGTATGTGTGGACAAAATAAAAAAAACAAGTTCCTGCCTGTTGATCCTTTTAAAATAAGTAAAAGGAATCCCTCCCTGTAAGGAAGATAGTTAAGGTAAACCCCAACAATGAATCTGTTTGATAAGTGCAAAAAATACCTCCTGAGCCTTCCAGATGTCTTGGCAGTCTGTGCTGCACTCTTCTCAGTTACACTGTTCCCCAATGTTTGCCGCCATGAAGAAGAGCAAAGGCGGAGGTGTTTTGTAGTCTTGTCATAGGGTAGTAAAGCTGCGTCTTCGTAGATACATTATTGTGAGTAAGTGTTGCCAGGACAGGAAGTGTGTTACTGACGGCATCACCAGGTCAAATAAAGGAAACAAAGCCTAAAAAAAAAATAGGATAAAACTGACACAGATACCACATCTAAGGACGGGTACACTGCAATATATTATATGTTTTTGTTTTTGGGTTTAGATCTGCTTTAACTAGGGATATCCCGATGCCACTTTTTCAGGCCCAAGTACAAGTACATCCCCTCATGTACTTGCCGATACCAATTACCGATACTTTTTCTTAAAGGGACAGGTGACTTTAAATGATCCATAGTACAACTACATGTTATGTACTATGGATCATGGTTTAACCTATTCATGTTAGCAGTGGAGAATTGTAACTCTATTGCTGGAGTGTAGTGGAGGTGTGTGCTGTATATATGTTTCAAAGATGTGCTGTATATATGTACTACATATACATTACACACGTCCAGTACACTATAGCAATAGATTTACAGCCAGCCCTGTCCCAGCTTCCCTTATTCACAGTTTCACTCCAATCCCTGTTGCCTCACGCGGTGCCTCTCGTGGTCGCCGCTGGGCAGGATCGCAGCATCGCATCTCGGTGCTCAGCTTGAGCCCGATTCCGATGCTAGCATTGGTATCGGGACATCCCTAGCTTTAACCCTTTCGCTGCCAGTGACGCCAGCGGGCCTGGGATCACAGGTGTCAGCGGGTAGAGGGGAGAAAGACTGATGAACATCTCTTTGCCGGGTACCTCCATGCTGAATGGGGCCACAAGCAACGCTGATTGCATTATTTCTGGTCCCTCAGCTGTCATTCCCCAGCTAGAGAAGCCAGGGAAGAAGCAATCTGCTCTTCAATAGCTTGTTTGCAGTGGAAAGGTGACACTAGGGGTCTAATAAACCCCTAATGTCACCTTAACCCCTTAAGGACCAAGCTCCGGATGCTTGTATTCCAGTTAAGGACCAAAGCAATTTTTGCTGTGTGTGTTCAACCGCAATTTTCATCTTATTCATATATTGCCCCAACACATATTATATTACATTTTGTAAAGGACAAAAAGGACTTTAATTTGACATATATAAGTTCTCATTTAGCGCATGATGGAAGCTTAAACCCTGTAAGACCCATGACGGAATTAAGTCATGGGTCCTTACGGCACGGACAACCATGACGGAATAATTCTGTCGTTGGTCCTTAAGCGGTTAAAGTTTACCTAAACAGGTTCCAAAGAGGTCCCCACCGCACTCCTTACTGGTATGTCCTTTTTAAAGTGTGTGCTGCATTGATAGTGGATGGCGCCACTTCACATCCAAGTAGTAAAGTATATCACTAGCACTCTGAAGTAAAATCTTCAACGAGTGGTCATTTTATTGATGTACATACATCTCTTATCATAAATACGCGTCGGGTGCACCTACATATGAAAACATTGATTGCGCTACGCATGTTAGGTATCACCGCATGCGCCAGAGTGAAAGCAATAATTCTAGGGACAGTATTTACAGTTAATTCTAAACCGATGACCTGTAAAGGCTCTTAAATTGTCGCCTATGGACAATTTTGGGTACCGCATTTTATCGCCGTTTCCTGGGCGCACACAAGCTTGGCATGTTGGGTATCTATTTACTCAAGACAAACTCATCTTTTATATTTGGGCACTACAATTAACTTAGGTGTAATTTCTACTGAAGTTTTAGGTTTGATAAAGAGTTGCGCTAATATCATGCAATGTAAAAATTTGCAACTGCCCCATTTTATTCTACAGGGTCTGTGCTTTCAGCAAATATATAACTCTCAGGAGGTTTAAGTCATTTTCAGGCCTAAAATGTGGGTTGTAACACATGCACACTCACGATTTCTAGGGGGTGTCCTAATTATTGTTTGTGTCACAAAAACTACTCTGCACCTACAGACTGGTAGGCATGTTGTGTACTACCAGAAAAATCATTGTTAATTTCAGGTTGTAATGCAATAAAACAGGAAAAACAAGGCTTTTTTTGCAAGGCTCTGTAACAAAAACAAAAAACAAACCGTTATAATGGTGGATATTGTTACTGTTCATCCCATTACTCTTACAGTATGGTGATCTTCAGTGCACTTCAAACCTTGCTTTTTCTGCACCTCCATGTCTGAAATGAGTACCAAAGCTGCATTAGCCACTTGACAGTGTTACCAAGGTCTGCAGTTGGGATTTTTTTAGACCCACACACACTAGGACCAATTTAGTCAGGAGCCAATTAACCTACCTTTGGAATGTGGACAGAAACCCACACAAGCACAGGGAGAACATGTAAACTCCACCACATAGTGTCCTAACTGAGATTTGAACCAAGGACCCGAATGCTGCAAGGCTTATCTGCTAACCACTAAGCCACATGCAGTATACTGTTCCTTGATAGTTGAAGTAAACAATTTTACCACTAGAGGGCGATGCTTACCCATGGAAACTGAAGCTAGTGGGATAGAAGTGATCTGCATTTGTCCATTCATGGAAATTATGGGGTCTAATCACAAAAGGGTGAAGAGTTTGGAGAAGGCAGGAGAAGTAAACAATCTAGGACAACATAGCTGAACTGGAAAGTGGGCTGGATTGGAGAATTTTTCCAAATCAGCTATGTTGTCCTCGATTGGTCACTTCTCCTGCCTTCTCCAAACTCTTCACCCTTTTGTGAATAGACACATATGTTTTGGATGACCTGTATCCTTCATATATAGATTTATGTCAGTGATCAGGGTCGGGTTTACTAAAGGCGTATTTCTTACAATAGATTGAATTCATAGGAAATACACCAGCAAACTCGTTTTTTAAAGATTATTTCCCTCCTACATGCGACTTGGGATTGGATGTAAATAAAAGCCATTTTAACACATGCCCCCTATAGTAAATACTTAGTATGTCCTTTCAAGAACATTTTGAAAAAAAAAAAACAGTTTTCCCTACGTTATGTTATGAAACATTTGTTATTACCCAATTCCCACTTCGGGGAAAATAGCCACCAAACATGTCATGCATTAATATTACGTGCGCGCAACCGGCTATAGAGGACTAAAGATCCCATCAATCCATGATCATACAGTAATTTTACAGGGCTGTGTGCGGTTTCACCAGGGCTGCGTGCAGGTCTTACCAGGGCTGCGTTTGGGACTCCCCAGGGCTGCGTTTGGGTCTCACCAGGGCTGCAATTGGGTCTCACCAGGGCTGCGTTTGGGTCTCACACGGGCACTCCAGGGCTAAACGGGTGGGATCCGGGCTCGTGCCGGCCTCCAGGTACTGGTGGGTGTGGGGCTGTCCTTTGCTGTGCTTGCACCGGGAAGGAGGATGTAATGTGCGGACAGACCGGCACTTCCAAGGGCTGGTATCGGCCTTTAGTGTCGGGCATTGTAATCTGTACAAGTACTTGTGAAAATGCCCTGTATAGGCCCCGATACTAGCATCTGTATTGGAACATCCTTACTTAAAGGGGATCTTAACAACAACAACAACAACAACAAAAATGAGAAGCAAAATGGAAACAAGAGTAGAGTTCTTGCCAACAAAGACTCATCAAAATTTTGATTTTGTCTTGTTCCAGGTTTGATTTCTGCAGTTCTGTCACATAAAGGGCATGATGAGGAACCTGACAGGATACAAATAAGAGAGCTGCCTTTGCCAACTTCATTTTGAAGGTATATGCTCAAAGACTGGCCTCCTATCTTTCATTGAAGGAGAACTATGGGGTTAAGGCTTTTCCCCATAGTTCTCCTTAGGGTAACGGGAGGACACAAACTAGCGTCCTCCCGTCACCCTTGGCTCAGTATACCGCGAGCTGTAGCTTGCGATATACTGAGACGCCGCAGTATACCGCGAGCTCTGCCTATCTAGAGGCAGAGCCAGCTGTACCCACCCCCTCCCCCGTCCGTTCCGCCAGTCAGCGCTGGCGGATCGGAGCGGGGAGGGGGGAATCCAGCCCTCCCCTGTCACGGCGGAGAGCCGTGACAGGATCGAGAGGTGAGCGAACGCCAGTATGTGTTCGCTCACCTCCCGATCTACTGAGCCGACCTGTGACAGTCTCATTGTCACAGGTCGGCTAGAACTATGAGGTGAGTGAAAAGCACTCACCTCATAGTTCTCCTTTAACTATATATTGAGTCACTGCACCAGAACAAGCATGTGTATATCAGGTGTCCCAACAGCTTAACTGCTGGAAATACAACAGCATATGCTGATATGTACTGTATGTATCAGTGACATTCTGATGTGTAGTGATATGTCTTTTTAGCTGTAGATGGCACTCTAGTGCAATGTTACTCTCTGCATGCATGCTTATCTATTATACACAGGAGTTTTTTTTCCTATACAGATGTTCCTCGCTTACCGACTTACCTGTTTTGCGACCACACGCACTTACGACGGACCGCCGATCGACCTCCGACCTTGCGCGTCAACGTCAGCGTCAGTGCGCCGTGTCGCCGGCGGAAGTGGTGTCCTCCGATCTTCACTGTGGGTCCCGGTAAGTATTTTCATTGCCCGATGTACAGTACACTGTTCGGTACTGTACATCGGCAACGCTATACAGTACTGTACTAATGCAGTACAGTACTGTATAGAGTTCCTCACTTAACGACCAATCCGTAGGATCGGAACTCGGTTGTTAAGTGAGGAATACCTGTATATAAGCTTCCAGCACAATACTGTATATACATGTAATGTCCTGCTAAGCAAGTAAAACAATTCAGCATTCCTGAAGATCTCAGTGCTTCAGCTAAACACATAACCAACAGGTTATGGGCCCAGACACTAAACAACACTGCAAGTCAACCAGAGCTGCATCCAAGCTGCTGAAAGATGGCAAGTAGTTCAGATATGAAGTTTGCAATTGCAAAACTCAACAATATCAACTACCAGTTTGAAATGCTGCTAAGCAAAGATGACTTGTGGCAAGTACTGAGTACTGTAAGAGGACTACAGCCAATGATGCTGCACCACACCCTTATATAGGAAAATTTTGGAAGAAAATATAGTAGGTGCAAAAATGAGCATCACATACATATAGAATAAAAATTATCTCAATTTTATATCTCTATTTGAGCCGGAGACTGCACAGACCGCAAATCCACAAGTGGTTACATCTTCCAGTACGGGGAAAGAATCATAAGTTGGTCTAGCCAAAAGCAAATAACTGTTGCAGTTTCCTCTACTGAAGCTGAATACATAGCAGCAACAGCACATGCTTGTCAAGAAGCAATATGGATTCACCAGCTTTTAATGGACATGGGTATAGACATGTCAAACCTCATCCCGATCTTAAAGACAATCAGGGATGTATAAAGCTGACACAATCAGAAAGGGTCAACCCTAGAACCAAGCACATCGATGTGAAGTATCATCTGCTCAGGGACACTCAAGAGCAAGCTATTATCGACATGCAATATTGCTCATCAGAAGAAATGACTGCGGATGTTAAATATATGTTTCCTGCACAATGCTGTATACATACATATGTAACGTTCTTCTAAGCAAGTAAAACTTAATTCAGCATTCCTCAAGATCTCAGTGCTTCATCTATACACATTATAGATAACATTACCCACTGTCTAGTCTTCCAGAAAGCTGTATGTTTTAGCTGGAGGGATGGGGAGTCGTAAATACTGTAGATAGGGGGCCTGTAGCGCTTTGGTGGCATTATCACAGAGCCACAGTTCCCACTCCCCTATGCAGCCACAATAATGCCACAGCCCCTTACCCGCTTCTCCCACTAACAATGACAATATGAGGCTTTTTTTATCCCATTAACAGTGACGATGGTATGGCATAGTAGTCATTTGTAGCTGCCTGAGTAAAGTATTTTAAACAGCTATGACACTCTGTAACTCTGATGATCGTCTCAACAGCCAACTAATAAAAATACAGTACAGATGTAACAAAGTAAACCTCTGAGGACAGAAATATATCAGCGACCACTTCAAGTAGCAGGTCCTGGGATTGGCTTCCTGATTCTAACGTTACTACCTAGGGAGATATTGACTTAGAACGGGCATGCAGCCTATGAAGTCTGAGGTAGACAAGGAACGTCCTTGTTTTATGTAAGTGAGTCACTATGTGGTGAAGCCAGGATGAGGCTGACAACCCCAAAGTCAGCAATAGTAGCTAATATATTGATTTTGTCATGGGAATCATCTTTAAATGTAACATTGGCCCACAACAGCATTAATATTAGCTTTGAAACTTTTTATGTGTGAGGTAGCACTAGAACTTGACGCTGGGGATTAGGTATCACAAACCAGACCCTAGCTTCACTATGACTGCCTTTGCCAAGGGAGAGATGCTATTCACCAGGGGCCCCCAGGTGGCTCACCCAGATACTAGCAGACATAACTGGAATGATGCATTAGGACCACTGGCAGAAATGGTCAGGCAACTAGAGAGAAAACAGAGGAGCTGGCAGGAGTACTGCAGGGATGTGCCCAGCTGCAAGGGCTGAAAGGAGCAGAGTATGGCAAATTGAGCATACCATTTTGGGGGCGTGGCCGGGATGTGAGACTGAGCAGACGTGTCTCACTGCAGCTCCCGACATCCGTGCTACATCCTGACCCTTAGGTAGCTGACAAACCGGCCGAAATACTCACCCAGTACTGTCGGGTGATCCGGACCCAGATTCAAGGGTTTGAAGGAGTAGAGTTTGGCAAATGGAACGTGCCAGGGCTGAAGGGGCACAGTCTGGCAAATGAAGGAAACCCGACCAGCAGCGACACATGAAGCGTAGCTGGAGAAAAGTCAGTGGCCAGGAGCATTTGAGGGAAAGTACCAGGAATAATGCCAGTGGCCAGGAATTACAGGTTGAATGTACACAGAGTAATGCCACTGGCTAGGAGCAGATGGGGTGTACTTGGACTGGAGTAATGTCTGTGGCCAGGAGCAACAGATGGAGCTTATCTGGGGTGATGCCAGCATCCAGGAGCGACAAATGGAATAATATCTGCAGTGATGCCAGTGGCCAGCAGTGACATGGCGTATCTGCAGTGATGCCAGCAGCCAGGAGCGACAAATGGAATAATATCTGCAGTGATGCCAGTGGCCAGCAGTGACATGGCGTATCTGCAGTGATGCCAGCAGCCAGGAGCGACAAATGGAATAATATCTGCAGTGATGCCAGTGGCCAGCAGTGACATGGCGTATCTGCAGTGATGCCAGCAGCCAGGAGCGACAAATGGAATAATATCTGCAGTGATGCCAGTGGCCAGCAGTGACATGGCGTATCTGCAGTGATGCCAGCAGCCAGGAGCGACAAATGGAATAATATCTGCAGTGATGCCAGTGGCCAGCAGTGACATGGCGTATCTGCAGTGATGCCAGCAGCCAGGAGCAACAGATGGAGTGTATCTGGAGAAATGCCAGCAGTCTGGAGTGAAAGAAGGAACATGTGCAGAGTAGCACCTGTTGGAGCCAGGCAGGAGCAGAGGATCAGAGAGGCTCAGGACAGAAGTGACAAAGGCAGAAAGAACAAACAGAAGGAACCCTTAAAATGACTGCCAACTACTTCACCTCTTGAAGACTTTTCAGCTACTAGTTTGACTTATAGTAGCTTATAGTTTGACTTATAGTGGCATTTGCTGGCAGTTTGCTCTGCCAGCAAATGCTGCCCCCAAGCCTTCATATGTATGCGTGAGGCCACATACTGCAGAGGTGTTATCACTGCCACTGTGTTTTGCCAGCTAGAGATGCTTACCACCATAAATATTTGTAAATGTGTTTAATATAATATTTTTTATGGATATTGAGATACCAAGACCAGACCATGCAATCACAGATACAAGTACTGATACATTTTTGTTTATTGTCATGTGACAGTTTTTCTAAAACAATACAGACTAATGATTTCAGGACAGTGGTGGAGCGCCAGAGCCAGGTCCCAGCTGCAACCGCTGCAACCCTGGTAGAAAATGCCAAGTATCTGCACTGGTATCTGAACATCCCTAATATTTTTAGTAGGAGACTACTAGTGCCAGCCATAGATGTTTATTACATAGTATGTTTGTGTGAGACACCACCTTCTGATGTGCACTACTAGTGCCAGCTTGCTCTGACAGTCAGAGTAATCTCTGACTGACTAAATTTGCAGCTAGAGAAAAGAAATGGGAGGTACAGATAAAGGCAAAAGTTAGGGCATTCAGGATATTAGTAGGGGAAGAGTAAGACCACATTGATTTAGCAGTCTGAACAGAGGCGCAGAACAAAAAGGTTGAGCCAGGGTTGGATTCAGGGACGGCTTTCCATTTCCGGTGCCAGTAGGCACCAATGGTAATTGTTTAAACCTGAGATGGCACTTTTACCTGCTGCGGGACCCGCCGTTTTTCACATATGCAGAGAAGGACCCCGGCATTGTGTATGGCTGCCCTTAACGCCTGTCCGCATCAGACAGGCGTTTTATAGGGCAGCCTAACAAAACAAATGGCAAACGCACTCATCAATTTGTTACCATCTTTACAGCAAGGTGCACATGGAAGGGCCTAATACAGTACAAACAGCAAAAAGTTTCCAGGCACACTCACCAGCCAGCATGCCCAAAAATTTTTTCTCACCGCTAAGGTTAAAAGCAGAGGTTTAGATACACGTCTTCTGCAGAAAATGTGAAAGCCGCACAGCCGCGCCAAGGCACCTCTAGATAGTGCGGTCCTAACTCTATACTATGAGAGTCTCCATCTTGGAGCACATGGGGCAAAAGATCAAATTGGGTGCAGGTTTGTCAGGGGGAAGCCCAACCTCCCTTAAAGGCACAGGAACACACAAGGGATCCCGCACATCACAACGGCAGCTGAGACCCCCCATGCATCACTGCGCCAAATCAGTCAAGCAAAACAAATGGCAAACACACATCAATTTGTTACCAGCTTTACAGCAAGGTGCACATGGAAGGGCCTAATACAGTACAAACAGCAAAACGTTTGTACTGTACAGAGCACCTCTGTTTTTAACCTTAGCAGTGAGACAAGTTTTTTCGCCTGCTGGCTGGCCAGTGTGCTGGGAAACTTTTTGCTGTTTATAGGGCAGCTTTACGCAGCACGAGGGTCCTTCCCCTGTGTTTGTGTTCGTGTGGTTTGTTCCTGTGGGCGCCGCTGGTCTTGGAGCAGGCGGGTGCATTTTTTGCAGAATGCACCCTCTATGCTTTTGCCGGTGTTGTAGTTCGTCAATAAATATGTATGTTAAATGAAGAAAACCCAATAAAACCTTGATAATGTACATGACAATCCACAGACACACATAAATCCTTAAAAACAACTGCTTAAACTAAAGTGACCGGGCAGGTGTGGGCACAAGACTGTTGGCCTGGAAGAGCAGAGAGTATACCTTCAGCCCTGCATAGGATAATACCAGCACTGGTCTTGTTTAGAAGACAGTAACCATAGCATGCAAATAGCAGCAGCTGATGGACAAGCATGAGCTATAACTAAAGTACTGCAGAGGGGCGTACAGCTGCTTGTAGGTGTCATTTCAGGTTTTCTACAACAGTGAATGTCAATAAAGGGATTTGTGTGTAGTTTGCAGCTGTGAGCGTCAAACAAATATGGTGAGGTCTTTGTAGGTCTTCTCTGCCTATTAATAACAACACAGCATGAACATAAGAAGTGCATAAACTGCAGGAAAAAAACTACTATTTTTAGAATTGAAAACACAGCTTTTTTCTTTTTTGGAATAAAGAATGGTTTTCTGGTAAAATGTCAACAAACCTTTTTCGCTAAGGAGACTGCTTCCTGTTCCTGGCATTTATATACCTTAAGCTGTTTCTTGGGCCTAAGGCCCTTAGGCCTGTTCACACAACGTCTGTTTTCTGTGGTGACCTGATCCGTACGCTCCTGCACTAAAAATGCATCCCATTGTATCAGTGGCGACTCTAGGAACAATATATAGGGGGGGCACATAAGATACCACAGTCAAAATGGGGGGGCACTAATAATTTTCACCACTAAAAAAAACTAAAGACGTATATATGAATAAGATTACAAAATATGAGAGTAATGTGGTATGCGGTGATACCTTTTTATTGTACTAACCTAATACTTAGAAGACAAGCTTTCAAGAGTTTTTCTTACTTCCTCAGGTATTGCTTCAGACTTGAGAAAGAGAGGAAAACTCTCAAAAGCTTTTCAATTTCAGCAAACACCAGGGCTGTGTAAATAATCACCTATAGCGATAGAGGACTACAAACCGCAGCAATACATTATACAGAAAAGCAGAATACCACCAGCTATAGAGGACTACAAATCCCATCAATACATTATACAGTAATGCCGAATACCATCAGCTATAGAGCACTACAAATCCCAGCAATACATTATACAGTAATGCAAAATACCACCAGCTATAGAGGACTACAAATCCCAGCAATATATTATACAGTAATGCAGAATAATACCACCAGCAATAGAGGACTACAAATCCCAGCAATACATTATACAGTAATGCAGAATAATACCACCAGCTATAGGGGACTACAAATCCCATCAATACATTATACAGTAATGCAGAATACCACCAGCTATAGAGCACTACAAATCCCATCAATACAATATACAGTAATGCAAAATACCACCAGCTGTAACGGGACTACAAATCCCAGCAATACATTATACAGCAATGCAGAATACAGCTAGCTGTAGAGCACTACAAATCCCAGCAAAACATAGATCAATGCAGAATAATAGTATATATATTTGCCACATACCACTGTCATGCCCTCTTCTTCCTCTCCGGGTGGTGGGTGGTGGTGGGAGGAAACTCCATTTAGTCGGGGCCACTGGACACATTTTTTAGTCCCTTGGGGGCCGCTACTATATACGGTAACCAGTGTTAATGTCTGTACACGTTACCAGCAGCAACTGTCGCCCATTCAAGTTAATGATCGGGTGACAGCTGCTGCATGTAAACGCCTGCACACCGCATGTAATCATATGTGAAAGGATTACATGCAGTTAGGAATCTGTCACTATCCCTGCTTACACGATTGCGTATCCAGGGATAGTGATTGTTTTTGTAACTGCATGTAATTATATCACAAACAATTACATGCGGTATGCAGGCGTGTACATGCAGCGGCTGTCACCCGATCAGTAACCTAAATGGATGACAGTTGCTGCATGTAAACGCCAGATTAGGGATTCCTGCTGCAGGAAAACGCAAGTTTGTGACACAGGAATCACTAATCACACCTGAAATAAACTGTAGGTGTGAATGAGGCCTAATATACACACAGAAAAAT
>NW_017307178.1:0-699 GCF_000935625.1 Nanorana parkeri
GTTTGTGGCGTGTATGTGAGGTTAGTAAATCAACCCCATAGGCTCACAGGTGTTCAAGTTTAAGCAAATAAATTTCCTTCTCAATGAATAACTCACACTGCTTGATTTTTCTATATTTTTATGTCAACAAATGTAAAGGAAAGTATTTGTTGTATGGGTTTCTAATATTCTTTATACCTGTGGAGGAGGCAGACGACAACCACAAACCTCCCTTGCTTGGTTGCATTAGATGTTTTTAATAGATCATATCCACTGTAATTTGAATATGTTGCTTTCAATTAGTTCTATTTCCCTGAAATCTCTTTGCATTTGGAGAAATCCACAAGAGCGACCCTGCCAAGACACCCCCTTAATGAACCATCACATGATGGAATGTGCAGTGGCTCCAAACCCTCAATCAAAGTATCCCATTCTTACTAAGGACAGTAAGACTATTAACTAACTACCTGAATTTGGAAACTTAGGGGTCTATTCACTCAGCTGCCGTAGGCAGCTGAGTGAATGACCGACCTGAAGCGAAGTGAGCCGAACGCTGTTCGGCTATTCACTTCAGGCAAAAAGATTTTTCCCATTGAAAAGCATTGTGACATTACTATTGGCTATTTCAATTTGCAATAGCCAATAGTAAACTAGCATTGTACCCGCCCTCTGCTGCAGTTCCCCATCAGGTCCATCAGCAGAGGGCGGGAACAATGCTAA
>NW_017307178.1:1193-24643 GCF_000935625.1 Nanorana parkeri
CGAACATGCAGAGCATGTTCGGCCGACCCGAAGCCACTCGAAGCAAGCCGATGTACGGCTGAAATCAGCCGTACCAGCCTGAAGTGAATAGCCGAACAGTGTTCGGCTCACTTCACTTCAGATCGGTCATTCACTCGGCTGCCCTCGGCAGCTTGGTGAATAGACCCCTAAGTAGCCAGTTTACTTCTTTCCTGTGGAAATGTCTTTTCTATCAGTACAATAATGTGGATATGAATATTTATATATATGTATGAATTTTAAAAATTGTATATAGCTACAAATATCTGTGTATCTTCGGTAGCCAAATAGACCTCAATAAAGCAGAAAAGGAGTTCCGAAAATAATAATCATTTATTTATACTGAGATGCCAAATAAGCATCTGTTTCTTTTTTTCTATGATACATTTGTTTGAATTGTTAGACAAGCTACAGAGGTTTTCCATTAACTAGTCCAGGCTTGAATAGAGAATGTACACACAGCTACAAGGCATTTTCTTGATACAAAGGCTTTTTCTTCTTTTTTTTTGTTATTTACAATGCATTAAACCACAGCAGATTTCATTTTGTTTTTAACAGATTTCTGCAAATTGATTTAAATTAGTTACAATTAAAACACATCAAATAACCTGATTGCCCAAGTATACACTGTTTAATATGACACACCTAAATCATCAAAGGTGCAGCCAATTCTTTTCCAAAAGTCACATAATTATAGAAATCAAAAGTGGGTAACCAAGGAGTTTTAGTTGACTGTAATATAAACATAATTGTTTCTGAAAAGTTAAACTCCTAGTAAGTCAGTATTGTGCCATAACAAACATCAGAAACACAAAGGGACACCCCAAGAAAATCTGTGAACAAGGTGATTAAAACGCACACTTTGCCTGCCTTTAAAACTCCAGCCAATGGGTCTCCTTCCAATCACCTCGTTTGTATGTTTATGTCAAGACTGTACTCTACTTAGATGTGCTCTTTTTGCCTCATATAACCTTCTCTTGAATTTGCCCAAATACTTCTCTACCCACCTCCTTTGAATATGGGAGGAGAATGTTAACCAAACATTCACACAAGAACAATGAAATTTAATTTACTTAAGACAAATAGTCCGGTTCATTTTACATGGGGATTTTCCGTTAGCTTAGTGATTGAGGTAAAGCTCAGCAGACTTCCCTCATAAAATCAAAAAAACTAGATATTTTAAGAACTATAACCCAAATAAAAAAAAAGGAAGTGCTTTTAAAATACAGCATGAAGATAAATTGATTGTTTTAAAGAAATCAGATAAAAGAGGTTCCACAGTAGTTTTGGATGCAGAGGTTAATAAAAATGAGACACTTGGCAGATATGCATCCATATCTGAAACTGCGTAAAGATCCAACTGAAGATTTCAAAAAAGCACTGAAATAAATTTGGGGGTTCTTACTGAAAAAGAAGGAAGTATGTTAACCCAATCATATCTTCCATCACTTGCCAAAAGAGCATAAAGGTTTATATCCCCTAAAAGGAAGACCTATAGTAGCAGGAATTGATTCCCTAATGAAAGACTAGGAGACTGGTTTAGATTTTGTAGCTGCAACCTTTAGTTACACAGTTACCCGGGTACTTACAAGACACCAAACATTTAATGAATCAATTGTGAAAAATGGGAAGAGAATTATGTTTGTATCACTTGTGATGTGCAGAGTCTTTATTCATTAACTCCACATACATTAGATGTTATGGCAGTAAACATCTTTTTGGATAGATTTAACTTTTATTCTGATTATTCAGCATTCCTTGTTTGAACTATATGGAACTTTATCATTGGATTTTTTTAAACCCATGCACATTTGTGTTGTATTTACTGCAGTTGATTATGTACAACCCTATAGGATTGGGAGAAGTTTATGTTAGACAAACCGTGGTTGAGAAATTGTAAGAGACACTCTATGACTGTATATGTGAAATGCTTTGCTTGTTTTATGCTTTTATGAATGAGTAAAGGAAGGGTTTGGACAAGCTGGTGTGCAGTCATTCAGTTTTCCTGTATTGAAACAAAAATGTAGGTTGTTTTAAATGTCCCTTGCATGTGATTGGGTATTCTTCAAAGAAGTGAATTTCCACCACATTCACTGAGCTAAGGGAGAATTCCCTTGCAAAATGAAACTTCCCTTGCAAAGTGAAAAGCCTATTTGCCTTTAGTAAATCAAACCCTTTGTATTGTATTTTGTGCACAGAGCGTTCATTTCTAGCAGTTTTCTGTAATCCGAGCATAAACTTCTGACCAGATTTTACAGGGTTTCCACATTCTTAAAAAATGTTCAGCACAGTATATTCCATGTGATGGAGGTACAAACATGAAAGAGGAAAATTACTCTGTATCTTCTGGTCTCGCCCACCTTTTGAAAACTTTTGGATAGAGGTGAAAAAGCTAATTACTCAGGTGGATCAGTCAACAACCTTTTTTCTCCATCTTAGTCCGCTCTCCAGAAAACAATACAAACAATCTCTCATTATCCACCTCTTAAATGCAGCAAGAGCCTGCATACCAACTTAATTAAAAGATATTAATTGACCTGACAATGGTCAGTGGGTTTCCGCCATCAATTAGATCAAGAGAGTAGAGGATCTTACCTCTGGTTCTATTGGCTCTATTATGGTTCTATTGGCACATAAATATTATCTCCAACTGAGGTTGAGATAGAATCTTGTTCATATTGGACCCAGTAGTCCTAAGCAGGCATTCCGCCACCCCTCCTCCAATATTTTCTCAAGTGACACTAAACTCAGGACCTAAATCTTAAACATGCATTCAAGTACCCTAACTATTAATGGAAATATTGCTTATTTGTGCATTACTCAGCTGTAGATCCTCAAATCATCTCTAAATTTGTGCTGTCATTGTCCTTCCTTCTGGAGGGTGGCTCCTTTTGTTCTCCATGTTCCCTGTGTGTGCTGTAAAGTAGTCATCGCTCCAAGCTCACTCCTGTGATGGACTACAATCTCACATGTAGTTTACTAATTTGAATTAAAGTTATAGTCTATCACAGGCGTGAGCTTATTTTTTTTTTGTGTTATTTATGGGCTGTGTGTATGTGTGTAGGATAATTTTACTATTGTACTGTTTTTTAATTCAGTATATTTATAAACATTTGATCAAATGTACACATTTTTATGAGAGGTTACCTCTTCAGGTCAGTTGATTTTGATTATGAAATTTCATTGCAATTACAGTTGTAGTTGCATTGATTCATATATGCTTTAATCTGTTTTTTTCACAATGTTAGCCCTGAAAAGGGTGTAGCTCCAATTCCCTAAAATGCATTGGACTAGTTTTATGTCTAAAACATAGATGCTGCTTTATAACGTGTCCACAGAGCATTACTGCCACTAGATGGAGCAGAGGAGCATTGGAGATTCCTATATTCCTTGGCTCCAACTAATGGCAGTAATACATTGCGAATGTTGTTTGCACAGCTAAATATTGTACGAGCATGTTATCAAGCAGCCCTTAAGTCATCATTAGTTTTCAACTGGCTGCAGTTTCCAAGACTTTCTATTCATGCATGGCACTCCACACCCACCAATACAATTATCACCTGCTTAAAGTTTAGCACTAACAAAGTCTAGTGCTCCCTCAAAAGTACACTACTGAGTTGGGGAAGTCAGTGGAACTCATAGGGATGGAAGGACATATAGGAACTGATGAACATTTTGGGTCTCCAATGCAGTGCATTTTTTTTTCTTAATTGGAGAGCAGCTGCATCGTAACATGTAAGGAAAGTATAGATGAGAGATCTATGGTTGGTATCCATCCAATTTTACAATTTGTAATCTGAAAGCAAGTGCTAAGAAAGGGAATGCTATAACATAGATGTGTGGTGTTCAGAGTTTAGCTTTAAATTTACTTTATAAGGCAGTGCAAAGTATAGGAGCCCTTGGCAACCACTCAGCTTTCATCTGGTTTGTCTTGTCAGTACAGTAGGTAAATTCTGGGTACTATAGATTTTTACACCTTGCACATAGCCACTGCACTACGCACTACCTATTTAAAATACATTTTTAGTGTCCTTATTATGAATCCCATAGAACCTAAATTGAACTCCTTTGCACCACACACATTTAATTGCTTGGACTATCCCTCATGCGTGCTTGCTGGAAGTTATCATAATTAGGAGGTTGTACACAACAAAGGTCATTTTGTGAATTAAAATGGGTCAACTGACAGTGTCTTTAAAACCAAGACAAAACTCAGTGTTTGAGGAAATGCTTCTGCCTATTAAAGTTCCTGCCTTTTCCATCCTTCACACACTGTCTATTCTTGGCATTTCCGACAACAACTCGACTATTGACGTCAAAATTACTCAACTGCTGTTTTCAGGAAAAAGATGATTTGCGTTTGAATAGAAAGAAATTTTAGAGTATCCCAAACAAGGTGCATAAGGAATGATGTCTGGAAAGATTTACTAATTGCTTCTCCAGCTACCATCTCTAGGTTATTTGAAAAATCACTGCCAAGAAACAAGTAATCTTCACACAAGTATTGTGTATTTGCATGTTTAAGAGAAGATCCCTGGGTTACCAAGAAATGTGAGGTTTGAAACGTACTGCACAGCTGCTTTGACAACCTTCACAAAGTGAATTCCTTCCTCTCTGATGTATACAACCCCCCTTTCGCTTCCAGTTTCCTGCCCCAAAGGAACCTGCATGCCAAATTCAAAGACTCTGAAAACAATCCTCCTGACCTGATATGTTTTTAGAAATCACATGACTGTGGTCTCTCTTCCCACGTCAAAACAATGGCAAAATAAAGAATTAAAGGTAACTCTGTTTAAAACTAGAATGATTTAAAAGAACCTGCTTCCCACCAAACAACACATTGAAAGCATGTGATGAAAGAAGATTTTATGATTACACTAACAGATCCTTGTTTGTTCAGAGGTTAATGGCAGGTGCATTTGACCTCCTTTTGACCTGCATTTGACCTGCTTCAAGCAGGTTTTGCATTCCCATAGCCTTGTATGGGGATGAAAAACCCAACTGATGCAGGCAAAGGCAGGTCAACACAGACCCTTAATCTTTAGCATATGTGAATGCAGATGTGATTGGATCAGAAAACCAATTGTTTGCCTGTCGATGAACCGTGATGTCTCCAGACAATTCCTGGCTGACCAATCTTTGAGAAATAATCCGAAATGGATTTTCTCAGAAAGTTTATTTTCTGGGATAATGCTAACACCATCATCGTTGGTGCAAAAAACACAGAAGTTTAGCTGAAACGATAATGGATGTTTAAGGACCACTATTAAAAAAATAATGCATTCTTATAACTACATGTGGTTAATACATATACAGTAATACCTTGGTTTACAAGTAACTTGGTTTGAGAGCGTTTTGCAAGACAAGCAAACATTTCTGAAAAATTTTGCCTTGATATACAAGCAAATGTCTTGCAATAAGAGCAAAATTTTGTAGAAAAGCGCCACCCGAATAAGGCTGTAGCAGTGCGAGCAATGAGTCTGTTTAACAACAATGCAACGTCATATTGGATAGATTCCTTGTTAAGGTTTCACGAAATGAAAAAGATTCCATTGAGTCAAGAGATAGCAGTGATTCTGTTAGTGACAGTGAAAGTCGTCCTACACAATAATCCTCCTCTCTTGTCCCCCTCACACCAGCCACGAAGGTACAGGTAATTGGTTTATTTTTCTTTTATATTTTGTAGAGTATTATATTACAGTACTGTATTGTACATGAATATTTTTGGGTTGTGGAACGAACCATCTGAATTTCCATTATTTCCTATGGGAAAATTCGCTTTGATATACAAGCGCTTTGGATTACAAGCATGCTTCCGGAACGAATTATGCTCGTAAACCAAGGTATTACTGTAATGTATTTCACATGTCACATATCACATGTCTTTATGTGTATTTTTTTAAGTTGGTCAGTAAAAATTACAGTGGCAGGGGTTGGCATAAACCCTTTATTCCCATGGTTTAAATCTTCTTTTAAAAAAGTTGCTGCAACCATACTGATAGCGTGTCCCAACCCCACTTACTGTCACTTTTGCTTTTGGTCAGTTTGGTCTGCAGGTAATTTAGGGAAAAAATACAAAGAAAGACATGAAATAAAAAAAATCATATCCTAAATGGTATCATGACATGTGTAAATGGTTTACAATTGTTTCAGCAACAATGTTTTGCAATAATAGTCATTTTAGTTGAGATCTTGTGTAAGAAAATTATTTTGGTTGTCAGATATTGTGAATGACATCTCATATCTATAGCTAACTTTAGAAATTTGTATTAATAAGATAATTTTTAATCTTGAATAAAATTCAAAGTTATAATAGTCACTAATATAGCATCAAAATTAATATGTACATTCTAAGCTAAGTGTAAAGTGAAAAAATATTGTCAGTAGAGCAAATCTTTGATAACTCGTAGCCAGTAAAACATTTTTTGGGAACAATGGACAAAAGTACCCCGACGATCACAATCCACTGCTCAACCTATTCCTCCAACCCTATCTACTACTTCCTCTTAAGGAACCTTCAAAGACCCAGGTGATAGCACAGAACTCTGACTTCATGAATACTTCAGAGGTAGCGAGATATTTAGGTTGCTGTATCAATGTACCAATTTTCACAAAGACTCCCATCACCCCACCTCAACATTTTACTCTGTAAGCGAGTGTTTCCAAAAATAATGGAATTAAGTTAGAATAATCAAATTGGTATGGCCTTACTTTTGGTCAGGGAATATATATCTTTATCTAATAGATCGTATTACTTTTTAGCTTTATTTTATGATTTTGTATTTAGTGATGAGATTGGCGTTTGCTGCTACCAGAGGTTTGAGGCGAAACCTGCAGGTTCAAGATTTGTGGCCCGGATGAATTTATTGTGCAGGCCTGCCTGGGAAATTTCTTAAACTATAATGCACTACATGGCCTTTAAACTATGTCCACCAGACGTAAAAGGGCCAAATAGGGGGTTTCTGGATAAGTCAGCCCCCTCACTAAAAAATAGGAAGTAAATTTGGGTCTAGCCATACTATTTAAAAATGCCCTGTTGCTGGCCAATATCACGTTGCTTTATCATCTGGGGTCTCTTAATGAGAGTTTAATAGAAATTGGCCAGCACTAGGGCAGTTTTGCATCAGTGACAAGAGGGACAGCTTTAGTGCACCCCTGCTCAATTACTATCTGCTGGTTAAAGCAGGCCTATTACCCCTTGATGAAAAAGTAAAATGTGTAACTGCTAAAACTCCCTGAAAAACGCCTTGTTTTTAAAACTGCAATGAATCAGATTGGGGTGCTGCATGAAAGTCAAACTAAATGTAAAAGAAAATAATGCTGTCAGTGAGACTGTCCGTTTCACACCATCTTCAGCATTAGGGCAACCTTCACGCATGGGTTTAAAAGGATTTGTGTATGTTCAATGTTGCCCTCTCTTTTTGGACAGGAGTTAACCTCTTAGTCCTAAAAAATACCAGAATTTAATAACAGGTTTCACTCTCCAAAGATTTCAATGCTGAACCAATGGGTTAGTCAAATTTTAAACAGAATTTACAGAAAGCTTTGTGAATTAAACCCAGGCAGATTCACCTATCCCTATTTGTAATTATGCAGGGCATGAACGTGTAGACAGCAGCAGCAGCAACATGCTTAGCTTGGAACATGTGAAAAAGGATGTAGCTGATCTCCTACGCTGTTCTATTACTTGGACTTTTGACTTTCCACAGATCTGAAAATGTATCGCTGCCTCATAATTGTGATGCCCTAGTGGCAATGTAACTTTCAAATAAAAAGCTGAACATGGATTTGCCTCTCTTTGTGGCCCGGCGATCCCAGGTGTCCAACATGACAATACATTTTTATTTAGTTGGGCAGTTCCTATATAATAGTGCTAATTCCCTTTTTAGGGCATTTTCTGTAACATGAACCTTTCTATTTCTCGACTATATAAACATACTGGTACCTTCAATATCAATCCCATCAGCTGTTTCACACACACACACTTCAATGTTGTTACTGATATGCACATTTAGATTTTTGTAAAAAGTCAGTAGCTAAGCTCTCAAATTCATCTTTCTGAGTGTCAGTGTATGAAAACAGCAGTGAAACATGACGATCACATGAAAAGCATGGGCGTGCGGATGTCACACATGCGCAGCAGGGGGTCAGCTCTAAGTCATCAGGATGTCACAGATGGCTCTCAAATACAAAATGGCAGCATGGAAGATCAAAAGACCTGAGAAAAATTGGATGCATAGCCCCCCTAGTCTGGTTAAGTTCCATTGTATGTACCAGTGAGTTGTTTTAAAGCTGAATAGTTCATATTGGTAGTTTCTGTATTTACCTGTTTGCCTGGAATTCCACTATTGCAGAGCAGTTTGCCTAACTTGAAGGTCTCTTTATTATGGTAATGATACATTTTAATACCGCTTATAATGCATTAACGGTTGATGATTATTTAGGTCCTCAAGATTTACAAAGCTTTAAAAAAAGCTTTGAAACTTGTTGACCCTAGCAGAGTGGCAATATTTATTGGTTAGTGCAATTTATAGTGGATAACAATAGTTTGAACACTGTAGCTCACATAGATCTGCATGTGTTTTAAATCTGTTACGATAAGGATGCATCATTAAAATTAATGTACAGCTGATCTTTGCAATTGTTTCTCTGGTGGGCTCCACAGGTCAACCCTATGACACCCAATAGCATTTTTTTTTTTTACTGTACACTATGGTAACATGGCAAACCTTTATCTATTGTCAGGTGGTACACAACTCTATTTTTACTTTCCGGCAGGCATATTCAGGAGCCTACATGCATAACATATTAGGCCTGTGCCAATACATGGCAGAAGAAAAAAGGCAACTATATAATTATTGTCCACACATTTTTCCCATCATCAGGAGAAACAGAATAATTTTATATAGGCTTTATTTAAACAATGTGTTACAATATTTTCTAAATCAGAATAGTAAAATAAGAAAAGAAAAAAAGGAATAGTAAAATAACAAAACAAGGTTCTTATTTGATGGCAATGTTTGTGGTCCCTCAAGCTTCAATGAAAATCTGGCCCTTCCTGCAAATATCGATTTCTAAAACACCACAGGAACTTCAAAATCCAGGCTGTTCTATCATGTTGAGCAAAGCTTGCATGATTGGTCTTTGACCTTCAAATGGTTGTGCTTTGTCCTGGCCACCTTATTGGCCATTAAAGTAATATTCCACTATTTGTGGCCCACATGGAGGTCTGGAGGCAGGGTTAGAGCAAGGCCATGCTAGATTTGTTTGAAATTAGCATAATGGAATACCCTGAATCCAGGGGTTGCAGGGTCTCCCTGGAAATAAATTATCTATATAGTCATCTGGAGGGCCCTGCTGTGCACACCAGGGGTCAGTTTATAGTGTTTCAGGACACCATTGGTTTTCTTTAATGTATGTGTTTTTTAGTGGGCTATTGAAATGAAGCCAATGCTGGGAGAACATTGATCATGTAATTGCTGTCATTTACCCCCCAAAATGTTTGCTTCTTGCTTGCCATGCTGATCTAGTGATTTTAGTATTTGTTCACATGCTGACCCACACCAAGTATACTGATCAAGAGATCTGGCTTTACTCTAACTGTGCTGTTACAACTGTAGTATGAAAATATGGTACAATGCATAGTCATGGTTAATATTTATTTTAATGGGAAGTGAAAATTACATAGTTGATTTTCTTAAGCCATTGTTCATTGGCACTAGTATAGCTGGTTAATATACTGCCATCATGTGGACTTTTGGTTATTGCACCATCTTTTACTACGTTCCCTCCCCTTGTGTGTGATGCACTTCCTTTCTTCTCACGTTGTCATTATGGCATAAAAATGGTTGCTTATGACATGGTCACATGATAATATGCTCGCATGGGGGAAAACATTAGCATGTTTTGACCTGCAAATACCATCTTTCTAATCATCTGCTGCATCCTGTTGTCTGCTGTAACCTGCTGCATTCAATAAAGATCTTCGTGGATGAAATTGTATTTCGTGAGTTCAGCTATCTGATAAAGACTGTACGCAGTGATTGTATCGGCTTATACAGGCCAGGCATAGGGGTCTCACCAAGGGTTAAATCACTAAGCAGTGGTATCAGCGGAGAGTATTGAACTATTCAAAAAGCATTTAGACAACTTCCTCAGAGACTGTAACATAAAGGTGTACAGGTACCCTTAAAAACAAGATCACACAGGGACTCGTACACACACATACACATGCAGAATCATATACATACACGCAACAGGTTGAATTGATGGACCTGTGTCAAGGGAACTTTTTCCCTCATCGTTCCTGGACGCACTCATCTCGAACAAATCTTATTCCATCTCAATGGTGTATCCAAAACTACAAGCCCTATTCCTTACGCCCCTCTCGAGGTCAACTGTGAGAGGATGGACAAGGGACTTTGATTACCTGGATTTACTTCCTAAACTCCTCGCTGACTATACAAAATTAAGATCAGTGATAACAAATGAAACTTGGAGGGAGACCCAATTCAAAATCTTACATAGGGCCTATGGACCCTTTTTTTTTGCAAACAAATGCATCCACAACCCAACATCACTCTTACTCGACTTGTCCTAAATGTGGAATGCAACACCTGACTTTACATCACTGTTTCTGGTCATGCCCAGTGGTCTCTGACTTCTGGATTCAAATTCTGGTATAAATCAACACCATCATCCCCTGGAAACCTGACCTTGAGCACACCTTGTGCTTGTTTGGGTATTTTGATCATTCTACCAGGCAGCAAGGTCACACCAATTACAAAGGCCTGGATTGGTTGCACATATGTCTCCTGGTAGCTAGGAGATGTCTCATGAGACATTGGAGTGCCCCAACCGTCCCGAGGACTCAGGGACTCATCAATAACCTGAAACTATTATTGGCTAAGGAAAGGCTGAATACCGAAATGCACAAAGACAGCCATATATCATCTTTTTTTTCACAGATTGAAGTACTTTATTGCAAAATCCTTTACAGCTTCGGAGGTCACCCACCTGGTGCTGCCCTTTAGATGCACTAACTGGTAAAAGCAGATGTGTTGAGTGCACTGGGGAGTCTGCGCCTGGATTCGCACTAGGTTCTTTTCCTGGCCGATATCCTGGCCAGATTTCGTACCTTGACCATCCCTGACCCCAGAGGCATAACTAGAACCTTCAGGGCCCCGGTGCAAGAAACCATGAAGGCCCCCCCCTACAACCGCCATGGCACCACATGTTAACAGGAAGGCTGCCGAGGTCCCCAGCAAGCGCGGGACCTCAGGCAGCCGCTTGTTTAAAATTTTTGTGCGGTGTTCTGTCGAGATCGCTGACCCAGTATCTGTGCTTGTGTACAGACGGGATTACCGAGAAAACCGGCATTTATTTACAAAGTATTCGTTTGTAATTGTTAATTGTGACCGTTAATAATATACCGTTCATGGCAGGAAATGATGGGTGGCAGTGAATGATGGGTGGCAGTATAAGACGGATGGAATATTATTAACAGTCACAATTAACGATTTAAACAAGATACTTTGTGAATAAATCCCGGTTTCCTCGATAATACTGGTCTGTGCGCAAGCGCAGATGCTGAGGTCGTCAAATTCTACTATGTCGGCGTTCTCGACAGAACACCGGTATCTGCGTTTAGTATCGGGGCATTTTCACGAGTATGAGTACTCGTGAAAATGCCCAGTATTGGCAGTGGTGTATGCCTACCTAATAATAAAATGCATTGCTTGGACTTGTAGTCCTACAATGCACAGTACAGGGCGAGACGCACAGTATAGGGGGGGGATGCACAGTAGAGAGGGAGTGCACAGTACAGGGGGGATGCACAGTACAGGGGGGACGCACAGTACAGGGGAGGACGCATAGTACAGAGGTACAGAGGAGGGGACTCACAGTACAGAGACTTACAGTAGATATAGATCGTCTGATGCTCTGCCTTCTTCCTCTCCTGGTGGGGGGTGGGGAAGCAGCGATATCTCCTGTTCCTGTGAAGCCTCCAGTCTGCATGGTGGCCCAGTCTTCTTCCTGTTCTCAGGACCTGCGCTGCTCTCCTTCTGTCAGCCAATAGTGGTGGTGCAGCTTCCTCCCAGCCCATAGCAGCTGGAGTGGGCGGAGCAAGCTGCACATTGCTGCTGAGGAGCCCGACTACTGAATTGGGCATCAGAGAGGCAGCTGAACGGGCTTTTCTCCTCCCGGGCCGGGAGAAGTTCCGCCAGTGCCTGACCCATACGGTACTAATTCTCGCTTTGAAGTGTCTTGCATGGAGTGATAACGGAGCTTATTACAAGTAATGACATATACCTATGCTGTTTACTATACTGGGATATGTACCTTGTATGTAACCTGATAACAATATTTTTGGTTTTTTTTTTGTTACGTGTTGCAAAATGTTTAATAAAATTGTGTTGAAAAAAAATTAATATCAGCATACTAATGTGCAGAGCAATAAGCTAAGTGCTGTAAAAAAATAAAATTATGAAAGGAAAAATGTTTACAATATTCAAATTTACAAAATAAATTAGATTCATATTTCCATTTTTTCTGACAATACATTTACTTTACAGTACTGTACATCCTTAGAATTGGTGTTTTCTGGATGCAAAGATATTTATGGCATTATCATAAGATATCTGGCTCCCACCTTTGTAGTTAATTCTAATGGTAGCCAGTGCACGGTCTGTCCCATAAAACATTTCAGGATGATCTTTATCAGTTTAAGTTCAAAAAAGCTTTCTTCTTCAATTATGACTATTCAGACTATTAATAAATCTACCTAAGATTTTAGAGCTCAAAATACAGATTTTAGAGTTGCCTTTCCACCGAGATAGCTTCAAACAGAGCACTGCTAGGTGTATGGTGTGTTGTCTCTGCATACTGTGTTGGAGTCGGTCAATTTGTGCATAAGTGTAATGGATGAGTTGGCTTCACCGCATGGCTGTTCATTTTTATTACATTTACATGTCTATTCACAAAGAAAAAGGTATTTTCAAATTGCTTCACTGTTGCAATTAAGCATATTAAATCACGAAAGCTATTTGGAAAACAAGATTCTTTTTTCAGCCATATTGATTGAGGGAATCTGGTGTCCCAAAAGTTTTTGTATTTTCATAATTTTCATTAGCCATTAGTAGATATCACTTTGACAGTACATTTTGCCTTATCTACTTTTGTATTTATTTCTAGCTAACACGGTACATATTTTTTTTGCGTTCAACAATCCATGTAACATCACTCTGCTACTATTTTAAAAAAATGTCATGCTTGTTTTGGGGTCTCTTTGTTGGTATGTAGCCCTAAGCAGTAGCTCCACTCACCTATAGATTGGGTTGACCATGAAGTTTATGCATAAGGCAATCATTTTTACATTCGCTATAAATGTTTTTTGGCAAAGAAGGAGTTACAGGTCTAGTTACATTCTTTTGCAATCCCATATCCTTCCCATCCCACGGAGGACACATACTCATTCATCTGGCTCACGGCTACTTAGCTTACAAATGTTTTTTGACCTTTTCCCCCAGCAAATCCTGAATCACAGTTTTATTTCCCAAAACCTGGATATCCTACCGATAATTTTTAGCCTGCGTGATCTATTTTTAAGGTGTCGGTTTACTGTGTTACACAGATTTCCCTTCCTTTCTTCTGAATGGCATGTAGTAGTCATGCAGGGCAGCCTGTCTGTCATCCTCTTGCACTAGAGGATCTGGCCTGGATGTGATAACATGTAAATGACAATCAGCCAGACTATGTAAGGACACCTGCCAGACAACAATGAAAAAAGAACTTTGTGGCAAAGTTAAAATTCTTAGACCACCCAGGCTGCTATTTCTTACCTAAATTCCCATTTGACTTATGACCTTTGTTACAATCAGGATATCCTAATATCTGACCGGGAGAACAAAGGTTCTGCCACCATTACCAGCATTTCACCAAGGTTAAGAGAACATACAGCACAGTTCTAATTTAGATGAAAGACACATAATGGGACTACAGACAACACAATAGATAACACATAATTACATTAAATAAATAAACATATCACACAAACAAATACACTAAAAACAAAATTGTAATTAAATTGGGCACGGCCTTTATTTTCATAAAACAAACTTATCCATGTAATATACCATAACTTGAAAACGTAACTTAAATAACCCATTCGAGGAAAGAAGAAAAAGCTTTGAAATAAGAGCAAGAGAGAGAAAAACCCATAAGTAAAGTTTTATCAAAAAAAGAAATTATAAGGCTAATTATAAGGTGTTATCTAGGTGGTATATGGTTCCTGCCAGACTAGCGAGAATATACCCGGAGGTTTCTCCGCATTGTTTTCGGGAATGTGCTCACCCGGGCACATTGTATCACATATGGTGGGAATGCCCTAGATTAAGACCCTTTTGGAACCAGCTTTATGCTCTAATATTTAGGGTTACTGAGGTGAGGATCCCATAAGATCCCCAATATGTTTTGCTGAATTGCCCGATTCTAGAAATGCCTAAAGCTTTGGATAAATTAATTACTTTCTTTTTGTTGGCAGCCAAAATAACCATAGCTAGGGCTTGGAAATTGGCAACAATTCAATTCCACTTGGTCAAACAAAAAATTTTGTGGATCATGGTCCATGAGAAACTTCACAGCATCCTCCAAGATACTGAAAAAATCTTTGAATTGACCTGGACCCCCTGGATGTTATATACGGGGTGCTGGAAACCGGGTAACTTCCATTGTACAATTGTTCTGTTCTTTTTTTGGGTTCTATGTTTAATGTTTAAGTAGATGTTGGGCTACTTGGTCGGGGATGGATCTACTCTTTTTGGACTCTTAAGCTGTTCTGTTTCTTTTAGTATCTTTTTCCTTATCTTCTTCTTTTTGTCTGTTTTTTCTTTCTTTAGGCTCACGCACGTGAGCTGTTTAGTACATTGATGTTGGACTAAAGTCTTCTACAGTGGGGCAAAAGGGTATTTAGTCAGCCACCAATTGTGCAAGTTCTCCCACTTAAAATATGGAAGAGATCATACCAAATGTCTGCTTCAGGCACAGGTGGATCCCTATGCCTCATATTCCTCTCAGATTGTTTTGATTTGATTTGATTTTGTATGCTATCCTGTTTGTGCATCATGTGCTATCTTATCGTTTTATTCTATCTTAAAAATTTAATAAAATACTTTGAAAGTTAAAAAATAAAAACCATCAAAGAAAATGCCAAGAGAATTAAAACCATCAGGGTGAACAGGCAACAAACAAAAAGCATTCTGCACATAACATTTTGCTAAAAGCGCACCTTTACCCAAAGGTCTTATTGAACGCAAAGCATCATCAAAAGAAGAATAACTAACTGAAATCAAGTCTAAATGACTGCACAACCCCAACCTGAAAACGAAGGCAAAGGAGAACCATAAAGGAAACCACTAAATAGAAATTCCGCCATCTTGCGGTTTGGATAATTGAGAAGCCAGGGCAACATATTTTGGATTTTCACTGGGGTGCTGGCTTTTAACAAAAAGATCCTTTCCCGGCTGTTGCAGAGCCAGCTTCTTAAAACATTTTGCGGCCGGGTGCTGCCCAAAACAAAAAGCACATTCGTGCTTAAATGTACAATTTGAATTCCATTTGCACTGCCCGTCATTAAAAGAAAAACACAAACCTTTTTTTTTGTAACCAGCGACAGATGGAGCAGAGGGTGTTTTAAAAGCATGTGGCTTTTGAGGTAATAAAAGGTTCAGCCACAATCCCACATCTTTAACTCCCCATTTAAGAGAAGGGTGGACTGCCAATTTCTGACAGAACACCTAATCATATGAGAACTAGTGATGAGCCGAACACCCCCTGTTCTGTTTGATTTCGAACTTTCGAACATGTGAAAAGTCCGAATTCGAAACCAAACTCAATGCAAGTCTATGGGGGTAGAACATTGAAAATCAAATGTCCCCATTTTGAAGCCTTATATGCAATTTGTTTTCCATAAAAAGTATATCGGGATCCGGGTACTGCCCCGAGGGACATCAATCAATTAAATTTTTTTTTTTTAAATACCGTTTTTAAAGGTGCAGTGATTTTAACTTAAAGGGTAACAATAAAAATGAAAATTTCTTTTAAATATCGTGCCTGGGGGGTCCCCTTAACCTGCCTGTAAAGTGGAGCATCTGTACGATGTATAGAACCTGCTGCAGTAAAACTGACATTTCTAAAGAAGGAAAAATTACATTTTTTTTAAGCGTGCAGTTCCCCCTCCCAAATGCTAGGAGGGACCCCATTTTTTTAAATAAGCGTAGGGTTCCCCCAAAAGTCATACCAGACCTTTAAGGTCTAGTAGGAATATTTAGGAGGGACCCCATGTAAAAAAAAAAAAAAAAGTGTGTGGGGTTCCCCCTCAAAGTCATACCAGGCCCTTAAGGTCTGTTAGGAATTTTAAGGAGGAACCCCACACTCAAAAAAGCACCTTGTCCCCGTGACATTGGGGGAAAGGGCCTCTTCCTCAGAAGCCCTGGGGCATTGGTTGTGGGGGTGCAGGCAGGGGGCTTATTCACATCAGGGTACCCCTTTAAGAAAGGGGCACCCAGATGTGCCCCCTCTTTGTGAATAAGTAAGGGTTACTTGTACCCCTACCCATTCACTCAAGGGTTAAAAAAAATGAAATAAAAAAAAAACAGATTTTTGGTAAATATTCTTTAATTTAAAAAAAAAACACGACAAAGGATTTTGTCAAGTCCTTTATTGTTAAAAAAATTGATCCACCGACGTAATCCAGGGTCAATCACGACGTCCAGCGTTGTCTACGGCGACGACGGCTCGTTATCTGACAGTTGAGCCATGATTATTTTTATTCTTATTATATAGGATTTATATAGCGCCAACAGTTTGCGCAGCGCTTTACAATATAAGGAAGACATTACAATCATAATACAATTCAAGACAAGTTAGTAAGGAGGGCCCTGCCCCTGAGGGCTTATCATCTAAAAGGGAGGGAGAGGTGATACATGAGGAGGTAGCTGTGTGGGGATGAATTGTTTGAGAACATGATGGTACAGTGGTTAGGTTGAGGTGGGATAGGCTTCCCTGAAGAGATGAGTCTTAAGGGATCGCCTGAAGGCAGTCAAGGTGGGAGATAGACGGACAGGTTGGGGTAAAGAGTTCCAGAGGAAGGGAGAGACTGGAGAAGCAGAGGGGGACTGACAGGAACTGTAATTTTTTTTGCTGTGCAGTCCGTCTCCAACTGAAGCTAACGAAACCTGTGCTTCTCTTTTATAGGAGACAACACGAGGCCCAAGCGTCAACAGGACCCAGACCAACAGCCAGAACTTGTGGATAACAGATAAGTGCAATATATATATATATATTATTTGTTTATATTTCTTTTTGCAAAAGCATATGCAAGCTGGGGTGGCTGTCATAGTCCCATAAAGGGAGCCTTGCATATGCTGCTGCTCCCAATTCAGGGGTGCATGTTCCCTAAAATATAAAAGTTCAGTTGAAAAAATCATAAACCATATACTTCATTATTAAGAAATGTTATATATTTTACTGACCATTCTGAATAATTTCTGTTACTACTTTTAGAGTTAGTATTATGATATTAGCTATTTAGTGGAAACATTTTTATCTCTCCATATCTAATATTGGTACAGCTATACGAGTATTTACAAGGATGGATAATACTTAGGTATGATTTGATAATTATATTTAAGAGTCATATAGGTGAAAAGAGGTTGTAGAAAGAAGTCTGATGTCTCAAGTCAGTCATAGCTGTTTTAAAAATTTAGGTTTTAAGCAAAAGGCTATAGAGGAGAGAGCACTGACATCTGGGTTCCTGGGGAACAAAGTGTCACTTATTGATGACAGATCTAATGTAAGAAAGGGTGTCAGGAAAGGGTCCATTGCAGCAATCAATTTACTCCAGGAAGACCATTTTCCACAGTGATTATTGGTCAGAACAGGTAGTGTTCTTACACAACGTAACATTAATAGCTAACGAAGTGGAGCAGAAAATCACTATCAGTTTTAAATGTAATAACTCAAAGACTGACATACTGTATGTTAAATAAAGAAAAGCAGGAAGAAAATCGACATGGATTTCATTTTTAATTTATTGTATCTGACGCAAGCACTCTGCTTAAACATGTATTTATAAACTGTAATTATTCTTTGCGATGAGTGGTAGAGACACTTCAACTTTTATTGCTTTTTAGGATAATCCTCGCCTTATAAACAATTACAAAGTGCAATATATATTCCAGCTAATATATCTCTCAGCTGGCGGCCTTCAGCTAAAAACACCCCACTGCTAATGTATGTCATCATTGCCAGGCAGGGCCTGCTGCCATTACCCAAATCCTAATCGAATCAGCACAGGCAATGGTAAATCTGGTAGCACACACTTGATATCCTGCAGGGAAAGACTTGCTGTTTGCATAGCAAGTAATAAGATTCATTGTTTGGATTCACAAACAGGCATGTAACTAATTGAACCAGACCTTCCTCAAATTCCCAGTCCGTTTCACAATAATATTACAGAGTTAATATGGCTGTAATTAATCATATTTGCTCCTTTGTAATATTTACAGCAGCTGAATGAGAATGAGACTTTGTTTTGCAACAGTGGGGTAGCTTTTACTTTTTCAAACTGTTGAATTTGTTTAATTTATAGTCTCTTACATCTGAGTAGGTTTATCTTCTCTGCCCAGTATTAGTACATCTCTCTGTACCTTTGTCTGTCTATTGCAATTCCATATGTTCTTACATATCATCATGGTACCATATTTGGATGAGAAGCTTTGAAAAACATGTTTTAAATAAGTTTCAGATGACTGCATAAACTTATAAAATGCCAACAAATGGACACTTATATATACAATCAGCATAAATGATATACAGAATAATGTATCAATATATCAGTGGGGCAAGGAGCTGGTCCTATACTATTGATCTGACATGTTAGAAACCTGCTTCCATCATTGTGATGCCAGAAACATTCAGCCAAGTAAAACCATTTACTGAGAGCATTACATTTTTTTTTTTTTTTAGGGAATTATTTTTTAATAAATATGTGGTGATTGGGATGGGGTTGAACATGGCTCCATCCTATGCAAACATGTTTATGGAAATGTATGAGAAAGCTTTTGTTAACATTGATTTATTTCTGATGTATGCTTTGATATGACTATAGTATATTCATGATATTTACCTGGCTTAGACAGGACCATACAACCCTCTCAGAATTTTGGTGGGTCTGCATAAGGTCAACTTTACTTGCAAGTTTAAGTAAGATCTCTTTTCATAAAACAGGGTGTACCAGGAAATCTGTTGCTTTAGATTTGAAGTACCAGAGCTTTTCACCTCGTCTCAAAAGGGCAATAACAAAGTCTTGGTTATTGAGAGTTTGATCTATGGTCTGAAGATGTGAAAAAGAAATACTTGGAATGTGTGACTACTCTTTGAGCATGTATATTCTCCCCAGATTGGTAGCATAATACATACATGACTGGATATTTTTAGGGACAATTGTAGGAGTATTATTGAATTTAGTCTACTCTGTGGTCATATCAGCTGTTACAGATAGCTTGGTCATCAGCGCCGGATTTCCCACAAGGCCAACCAAGGCCCGGCCTTGGGGCAGCAGGGAGTAGAGGGGCAGCAGGAGTGTGGAATTCCTATCTCCTGATGCCCGGGACATGCTCTTCCGGGTGCCAGGCGGGTAATTATTTTCTACATTTAGCCCTGCTTTGGGCAAGCAGAGCTAAATGTACAGCGCGGAAGCCTATGCTTGTTTTGTACAAGTGATCTCTGCAATGCCAGGTGAAATGTGCAGTGTGATGTGCGGTACACTGTAAAAAAAAAAAAGAAGCAGATATGCTGCATTTTTTTGCAGCGCATTTGACCACACCGCAGGTCACCACATCAACCCTGGATGATACCTTAACAAAGATGGGTCTGTCCTTCTGGGCAGGGTCTTGTGAGAGGTAATACTGTAAATCCGTGTATGTGTTACGTTTACATATTATTAGGACACAGGAACTTAACATAAAAAAGTGCCAGGTTTATTTAAACAGGCAAGGTATGGGACCTTTCCCTGTTTTATCTAAGCAAAAATATGGAAATGTACTTAAAAAGTCAGGAGTTTCACCTATGTAGCTGCAGTCCATTCAATATGTTTACTTGCAACTTTAGTTTTAATGCTAATTATGAGTGAGAGATTGCACTGGTTTATCATGTTCCATGTGATGCTGAGCTGTTAATTTTGGTAGATATGCTAATTTTAGATGTGACCAAAATTAGGGATGGTCTCGATGTTCGAGTCGAACAACAGTTCGGCTCGAACATTGGAAGTTTGTGTGTTCGGCGAACACATGAACTATCAGGGCTTTCGGCGGGCACCAGAGGTCAGGTTCAAGACTTTGCCCAATCACGGCACAGTGCACTGTAAGAGCCATGATTGGGCAAAGTAATGATGACTTGTCGTGGACAATGCTGGACATCATGAATGACCTTAGGATTACGTCGATGGATCCATTTTTGGGTTGTTTTAAGAAAAATAAAAGACTTGTCAAAAACATGTCTTTTGTTTTTTTTTTCAATTAAAGGATTTTTTCGAAAGTGTGGCTTTTTTACAATTTGAATGTAACCCTTTAGTGAATGGGTAGGGGTATAAGTACCTCTGATTCATTCACAAGGGGGGGCTGCATCTGGGTGCCCCTTTATTAAATGGTTACCCCGAGGTGAATTAGCCCCCCTGCCCGCACCTCCACAACCAACACCCCAGGGCTAGTGGGGAAGATGCCCTTGTCCCCATCGCCATAGAGACAATGTGCTTTTCCAGGGGTGACCCTGGAAAAGCACCCTCCCAGTGCTGAGGGCATGTGACCTGGTACTGCAGGGAGGGGGGGCCACTTGCTCATCACCCCCCCCTTTCCTGCCCTGCTAGTCCTGTGCTCGGATCAAGGGTCTAGTTAGGAATTTTAGGGGACCCCATTACGCCCCCCCCCCCCCAATTTTTTAGGGGTGGGGTTCCTCCTTAATTTTCCTACCAGACCTTAAGGGCCTGGTATGACTTTGAGGGGGAACCCCACATGCTTTTTTTTTGTTTTGTTTTTTTAATGGAGTCCCTCCTAAAATTCCTACCAGACTTTAAGTGTCTCGTATGACCTTTGGGAGGAACCCCACGCTTTTTTTTTTCTTTTCATTTAAATAGGGTCCCTCCTAACATTCCTACCAGACCTAAAGTATTGTTTGGGAGGGGGAACCGCATGCTTTTTCCTTATAAATGTAATTTTTGCTGCAGCAGGTTCTATACATTGTACAGATTTGCCACTTTACAGACAGTTTAAAGGGACCCCCCAGGCACGATATTTAAAGGAATTTTTCTTTTTTATTCTTTCACTTTAAGCTATATTAAAATCACTGCTGTATTTTTTAAAAGTGTTTTTTTCATTGATTCATGTCCCCCAGGGCATTACCCAAATCCCCATACCCCTTTTATGGCCAATAACTTGCATGTAAGCCTTCAAAAAGTGCACATTTGATTTTCCAAATTCTGGTCCCATAGACTTTCATTGAGTTCGAAGTTTGAGTTTGAACTTTTTCCATGTTCTAAAGTTTAAACTCGAACCGAACTCAGGTGTGTTCGGACCATCACTATGCTGTGGATATTTTTGCTCCTTTAATGTGCCAGGTGAAATGTTATGTACTTGGGTTGGTAAAAAACAACACTATTTAAAACTAAAAGAGCTGACTATAAGTTGACAGCACATGGTGATTTTTTTTTACTTATGTCTTCTCCATGTCCTTTTTCCAGATTCCTATAGAGGCCTTGAATTGGAGCATAAGTAGAACTGAAGCTGCCTTTCTAATAAAGTCTTATTGGTCAACCAGAGGAAATTGTTGTGGCCGATCTTGGCAGTGTGGCTATTTGAGCATGAATGGACATACAGTGGGGGGAATTTATCAAAACTGGAGCAGACAAAATCTGGAGCAGATGTGCACGGCAACCAATCAGCTTATTTCTTTCCTTTTCAAATCTTAACTGATCATACTGAAGGGAGAAGCTGATTGGTTACCATGCACAACTGCTCCAGATTTTGTCTGCTCCAGTTTTGATAAATTCCCACCCGTATGTACTGTTAACATGTCTGTCTTTACCCAGATTTTTACTTTACCCAGACACTTATGTGGCTCCAAAGGTTATGACAAATACCCCTTTCACAAACTTATAAACAGGTAAAATGTACAAACTGAAGTAAGACAACAAATGAATAGATAAATGCCAGAGACAAAAGGCTAAAAAAGCACTTGCAGTAAATGGTTCACAAATACACAATTAATTATTATACAAAATAAGACATAATACAAAACAGCAACACAAACTATGAAAGGAGGAAGGTGACAAAAACAGGATAAGTACCGGGTAGGACTGCAAACAGACAGAACGAAATATTAGTGCATGACTGTTGAAAGCTGAAGGAAGTTGAAGACCCCCAAGTCTGTCCCTCCACTAGGGAATTTGGTGCAAGGGCACACTGGATCTTCAGCGGCCATTGTGCTCTGCTAAGCTCTGTTGTGTCCCTGCATCTTTAAGGAGAAACGAGACACCTCAAAGCAAACTCGCCCTCAATTTATTCAGTGTTATATATGTCCCAAGATGGAGGCTCTCATAGATTACAGTTAGGACCGCACTTTACAGAGGGGCCTTGACAATGTCGTGTGGCTTCCATGTATATTTGCGAATGTATAACTGTAAACAAAATTAAATTAAAACCTCTGTTATTATCCCAAATTGTTGAAACTGTGTAATTTGTTTTTTGCTGGCTAGCTAATAACTGTGCTGGGATTGTTTTCTATTTGTGTCTATTCTGTGGAGAGCCCTTTCTATGTGCAACTTACTTTAAAAAGTTAGTTTTAGATTGATTAGAGTGGTTGCCTTTTATAGTCTATACATTTTTTTTTAATGACAGGATCCTTTTAGATAATTTTTTAGAGAATGAGAAAATTTTCAGCCACAAAGATATCATAACACATGCTAATAGCAAGTGTACATATTTATTCACATTAAAATTACTAAACTGGCAACAAGAATGAAATGTGGACATCTTTGGCTGCCTGAACGTAACTTCATGAGTCTTCAGAGATCAATAACGAGGGCACTCCCATTATCCAAATCAAAATTTCAGGATGGTTTGCCAAGAGCAGGTCTCTGAGGTGGCATGTTTCACCACTGGACAAAACGTGAGGTGTAGGAGGAGAGATTGGCTTGCCAGCTTTCCTTCCTAAAACTAAGATTTGCAAAACAAAGTCCTAGATTTTGGAGTATCTCAGTGTGACAGTATGTGCGTTGATACCACTTGAGCTACTCTAATCAGTGGCGGAGCTAAGGAACAAAGGGCCCTGGTGCAAGATTTTTTTATTGGGCCCCCCCCCCCCACAAAAAAACCCCCAAA
>NW_017307178.1:24742-73132 GCF_000935625.1 Nanorana parkeri
CCCCATCTCTGCGCCGGGAGTGTCGGATGAACGGATGATCCGACACTCGGCGCAGAGATGGGGGGCCCGCTGGGTACCGATCCAGCGCTGGGCCCCCTAGAGGCCGGAGGCCCTGGTGCGTCCGCACCGGCTGCACCGGCGGTAGTTCCGCCACTGACTCTAATTGTCTTACACTTTGGGCATCATTAAAAACGTTCCACCCGGCTATGCTGTTTAAATGACACTAGCACCAGCCAAATATCCTATACTAGTCAGTACTAGAGGCACTAGTGCCATCATTGGGATCCATTCAGAGTATAACCAGGTGAAACTTTAATATATTAAGCTCTTTAAATTCAGGGAAGAAAAATACAGTTCACAGCAAGTTTGCAATTAAAATAGCAGGACGTACGTTCGGTCTCACCTACAAGGATGCAATACAGAGCAGAGGTCTGCAAAACCAACAGCAAACAATATCACTTTTCACAGTCTTATTAGTAAAAAAAAAAATTGATTTGAAAGGCTGCTACGGTTTACTAAGCATCTATGTACTTTGATATAAAATAAATGTTTATCTAAAAAAAAAAAAATGGATAAAAAGGAATTAGATATGGAAAATGATTGTGTTTTATATTATTTTATGACCATGAATATTTTACATGAATGGAATCCTGAATAGTGACTAATGTTTATAAATCTGTTGCCCACGCATCATGGAATAGTCATTTCCCTATTTGTTGAACGCATTTCCTGATGGAGAATATGGCTTTTATCTGAGGGCATGACTGAGATATCTATCTGACTCTAGCTATGTATGCCATGCATAAGGCCGCTCAGGGTGGGGACATGCAATGTGTGAAATGGAAAGAAATTTGAACTGTAATATCACATTTATGTCAATAATATGCTTTTGTGTGTCACAGTATGGGAGCACCTGCACAGCAGAAATAATATGAGCCAGTATAATTTTAACCACATTAATGCTGCTTTTGTATTTTTTTTTTAATTAAGCTCAGGGACATCAGCAAATTGGCACATGTTTACTGAATAGCAATGTGTTTTTTAAATTCTATAACATACATCTACAATATACTGTACTAGTAATTCATTAACATATATTCTTCTCCATATATTACAACAGTCACAAATAAAAATTAAAAAATAAGTAGGTTTTATACTGTACCATTCATGCTTAGACATTGGTAGGACAGAGAATTATAATGTCATTTTCCTGTGGGTCCTGGTGAATGCAATGAAGCAATTCCTTAAGAAGACTAATAATACAGACAACCTTTTTGCATATTATATAAGGGCATTACCATCACCATAATTAGAGTCTCTTTTATAGGGATGAGGTTACTTCACTGTGAAACTATGGTTACCATAGGTTCGTATCAAATTCTGCGTATTGAGGTTTGCGGGCCCAGTAATGCAGGAATTCAAATCAGTACTATTACCGCTTGATAAAAAAAAAATGAAGTGTGGCATCGAAAGATACCTAAAAAAAAAACTTTTTTAAGTTGAAATTAATCAGATTTAGTTGCTGCTGAATTTAAACCAACCTAAATGTAAAAATGAAAAAAACAAAACAATTACACATCCAAAATATGTGATTCTAGAATACAGGGTTGCTGAGATTGTCCGAGAAAATTGTACTGTTCCATAACACCATGTACAGCTTAAAGGCATGTCTCAAGCTTATAATATAAAGCATTAGGGGGGGGGGGGGGATTGTCACCCTGTTGCTTTGTTCACTCTGTACAGTATTTGACATGTTTTTTTCTTTGGTTTGTTGAATGTCCCTCATGGAAGTGCCCAGATTCCCATGCCCTTTTTTCAAATAGGACCCACCCCCATGAATTGAACCCAGGTAGATTTGCTCAGCCCTATTCACTTATAGGTTACATTAAATATAGAGTTAGCACAAATGACACCAATTATTAAAGTGTTTCTAAAGCCAAAACTTTTTTTTAGTTGTGGGTAGAGTAGTAAGAAATTAGAACCTAATCAGATTTTCATTGCTGTATGTGCTATTGTATCAAGATTCAACTTTTCTAGACCATTGCCACCATGTCTAAATGAGAGGAAAAATCCAAACTTTTTAAGCTGTTTTCGTAATAGATAGAAATCTTCCAGTGGGGGATACTTGTTGAAGTGAGAACTGTCTAAAGGTGCACTTCCCTCACTTCCTAATGTGTCTATAAGACAGGAATTGAAGGCGAATCTCCCTGACAGGACAATGATAGCAAAAAAAAAAAAAAAGCTTGGAAAACGTTTTCCCACTCTATCCACAATAAAATGTAAAATTTTTGCTATTGATATACTGTAAGTGATGGTGCCGTGGACCAGGTACATATTCATGTGCTACTGCCACTTTCAAAAGAATTAGGCACACTGCTGAACAAATATTGGGCATTACACACATATAACATTCGTAAAAGTTATGTATTTAATGTTTTTTTAAATTATTAGACGTTATAAGCATGTGACGCAGTTTCAGCTAAATTCTGAAGTATTTTATGGATGCGGGTGAAGTGTGATATGTTTTCTCAGCTATGTAACAGCAGAACTCCAGCGCAGGAGTTACTAAGAGATCCAAGAAAATGTCAGGTGATATGACTCACTCATTTCAATAGAAATGTAATTTTCAGATTTTGGTGGACTTGTAAACATACAAAGTGATGCTACATTAAAGCTGAACTCTGACTTGCCCTTCTCTCCCACACCCCGTCTAACTAATTGCTGGCAAAAGAAAAAAAAATACTTAAATGCCCCTTTAACACCCCTAAATCCACAGCCATGTGTCATGCCAGTCTCAAGTGTATCTCCTTCTGTTTGCAGGAAGCAGGGTCCTTCTTCAGGTTCCCAAGTCACTGCCTGTGTAATGTGAACACTTCTTATTGGCTTCCCAGTGCAGGGGTACTCTCAGGATCCAGAGGAGAGTCTGCAGGACATGACATTAGTGCATGTGAAGTGACCGACGGGGGCACATCTGCAGCCACCGGATTACCGGTCTCCCAGACATTGAAAAGGGACCAACTACAATGGGGAGGTAGGTGAGCAAAAAACACTCTACCATTTAATTAAATAAAAAGGAAAATCAGGGTGCATCAGTTAGTTTGGGCCACAAATGGATTTTACCACTAAAACTATAAAGCAAGCATAAAATG
Source organism: Nanorana parkeri (assembly GCF_000935625.1). Taxonomy (NCBI): domain Eukaryota; kingdom Metazoa; phylum Chordata; class Amphibia; order Anura; family Dicroglossidae; genus Nanorana; species Nanorana parkeri. The sequence continues at coordinate 27,892 of NW_017307178.1, forward strand.
TTTCTGAAATATAGAAGGTTACCACAGTACTGAGGATGGGTGTGAACTGGCCACTGTAATATATAATACCTTTAATAGTATTGCCTATGCCTGAACAATAAGTTAAAACTGTATAACAAGTGTCTACTGTGAATGGATCATTTTCCCAAATGTTTCACGTCTGCAAACGGATGTATGCATATTGTAAGGATCCTGCTGAAATATAAAACTTTATGTCATTGGGTGACATAAGTCTCCATTATCTGATCAGTGAATAATACTTTCATGCGCGCTGGCGGCACCTCATTTGTTTTAAGTCCATGAGTAATACACTTGTATCTCAATAAGGAAGTTCCCAATAGCCAGAGAAGGGAAATAGTTAAATCCTTTTTACATTTTACATTCAGTCCCCCACTTCCCATCCCCACCCTATGAGAACAGGAAGTTAAAGAGGAAAAGCTTTCCCGAGTCCAGCAGCTGGGAACGAGGGATCCTGGAACAATATATACACTGTGTCCGACAATAAAATGGCCCCCATCCCCCTCGCAGAGGAAACACGAGAGGCACTTCTTCAAACAAGTACAAAACATTGGCTGTTGTTTTCTGCGACCTCGCAGACTGACAATATTCAACAGAACTGTTACCTAAAGTGTGTTATTGTACTTATTGTATGTACAAGTTATTGTTGTCCCATAGCTTTTATAATTCCATCATACTTTATGTTTAAAGATTTTCCCCAGAATGCTGTTCCAAATATTTATCATGTGCTTATGACCCTATGTATATAATTTTTGCGGGTAAAGAGGGAAAGGGCCAAAATCAGCCCTGTGTTTGTCTTTGTTGTTAGGATTGACCCTCAAATTTTTGTTCCTGGGGAAAGCAGGGGAGGCAATGGTGTAAAATCTCCCCAGCAGGAACACACACAGCAGTATTTATTTATTTCAGGTATTTATATAGCGCCGACAATTTACGCAACACTTTACATAGTTGCACACTCATATCAGTCCCTACCCTCAAGGAGCTTACAATCTAAGGCCCCTATCTCACATGCGCACATAGGAGGGCCAACTTAGAGAGGATCCAATTAACCTACCAGCATGTCTTTTTTGGAGCAAAAACTGCTTCCAACCCTTTCCTGATCAGCTATGGCACATGTGTCATACACAAGACCCACAGGCCATATCCAGCCCACCAGGCCCTTTCATGTGGCCCTTGCACCTCTCCTATAGCTGTGGCATCCCCCTCATCTCTGCCCACCTTGTCTCAGCAGTTGGCAGCAGAGAGGAGGACAGAACTCCTCCTACAGATCCTGCGCTCCTCTGTGCAGCCACAGCACCCTCTCGTCTGCGCCTTTCCTGGTCTCAGCATTCAGCAGACCACAGCCCTTCTTTGGTCCTCCTCCAGACCCTGCACTTTTTGCCTCCCAGCTCCGCCCCCAACTTCTTCCCGGCAGCAGCACAGGGTAAAGTGGGCCACTGTGATGTAAAGGAGGGTGAGGGACTCTTGACTTCTGATAGTGGGGGGTTCTTGACATCTAATGCAATCTATTATGAAAATAATACAATTTTATGCCAGTTTGTAGGCAGTTGCCAGTGACAGGGCAGCCTAGCTAGCTGCAGGATAAAGTGGGTTAACAATTGTATATAACTACTTTCAGACGTTTTTTATATGGTTATGTGTAAATATGTTCAGAACTGTTTAGTCTCTATTATTGTCTCCGGCACCATTTTGGAGAAGCCGGGTGTCCTGATAGGACAGGAAGTCTCGAGAGATTTGGTCGGCCATTTTGGGGTGGTTATCTTATATAGGAAGCCAAACCACGTTTTTGGGCAGAACACGTGTGAAAGTAGACAGGGACAGGTACCCCGCTTGTGAGGGAGAGTTAGGAGAGTTCAGGGAGAGTGTTCCCGCCTGTGAGGGATAGTTCAGGGTTCCTACGGAGTCCTGCAAGGGCAGTCCTGGTCGGATGAAAGACTCCCAGTGCTTATAGCCAAACCTGTGTCCGCGCTGTGAGTGCGGAAAGAGTGTGCCAGACTCGTATCTCTCTGTATGGAACGAATACCGCTGCTCCCGGGTAACGTGTTCTCAGCCTTTACAGATACACCTTGTGTGATTGGATTTGTACTTTGCCAGTCAGTGGGAAGTGCTTATAGTGCTAACGAATACCACTAACGTTCATATCAGAAGCGACTGTACTGTGTACTTGTGTCTCCATGCCTGGAGTGAAACTGCTGACCTTACTATTGTAAATATTCTTCCTACTACCGGCTCTCCGGTAATAAACGTTATCTTGTTCAAAAGACCATTACGTGTGATTCCCTCTGTGAAGCCGCTACGCCCTAAACCCGCTTACAAGTTGAACAGGAGGGTCGCATACTGCTGGTTCTGTTTGAGCAGTTTCCAATAAAGTTTCTTGTGGATGATACCAGCAGTGTGGACCCTGCTTTTCAGACTTGCATCATCTGCTACAGGAGTGTGAGTGGGCTCTGTGCCGGTCTGCCCCTGCCCTTCACAGCGCTGCAACAGTTATATACATTTATATAGTCTCACAGATTATTTTTTACTATTGCATAGTAGATACATTTATATAGTCTTACAGATACAACGGCCCCTTGAGGGCAACCATAATGCTGATGCGGCCTGCAATGAAATTGAGTTTGACACCCCTGAGCTATAGCTATGTGTACTTACTGAAAGGATTTGCCAACATGTAACACTTATAGCAATAAAAACCTGGCAGACGTTCTAACACTTCCTCTCTCTGTCTAAAATGTAAAGGTCGATTCTACCAATTTTTAAACATTGTTCCTGCTATTCTTGCTGCAATACTCACCTCCTATCTGACTATGTCCTCCATGGACTCACCAAACACCCAGCATCATTCACTTTCTGTGAGTCCAAGGCATCACTCTGGCACCTGACACTCACAGTACATTGATGCATCATGTCAGCGACACTATGCATGTCACATGATCAGCCTGAAGACACCGGAAAAAGGTGGGTATAAATAAAGGAAATGCATACAAGGAGGAGGTAACCTGGGGCAAGGATTTGGGAACAGGAGGAAGGAGGGTGTAGTTGGGCTTTAAAAAAGTGTTGCCATTTTGGCTAGATTTGTATTTTAAGCCTTCAGGTTGTTCTTAAGTCTTAACAGTGTTGTATTTTGAAAAAGTTGGTTCTAGTGTTGTAAGTTATACAGCCTGCTTGTGGTTCAGTAAGTTGGACTTTTGACCTGTAAGCAGAGTTTATTAGTTATGCCACTTCTAACATAGTTGCTGTGCTCTGACTGTACCGAAAATCCTTAGCTTGGTCTTCACAGCATTGTTGGAAAAGAGCGTCCATAATGGTAGAAAGAGGGGATCTATTTAGCCACATGAACACAGAAGAGAGTAGATCTCCTGTCCATATAACATACAATGAAGAGCAGAGAGGATTTTAAACAAATGGGGCCTTGGGCAAATATAAGAGTGGGGTCCCCGCTATGCTAAAATTGTGTCCTTCATGACAGAGTCATCTAAACTAAAAATGGTTAACAAAATATCCTACAAATAAAGCAGCAGAGGAAAAACAGCAGTGTGTTTTTATGAGGGGTGCTATACTTTTCAACCGGCGATGTTCAGATACCAGTTCAGATACCAGGCCAATACTTGTCATTTTCACGAGAACTACCAGGGTTGCAGCGGCTGCAGCTGGTACCTGGCCCTGGCGCACCACCACTGTCCTGAAATCATTAGTCTGACTCTGTATTGTTTTAGAAAAACTGTCACATGACGCTAAACAAAAATGTATCAGTACTTGTATCTGTTAGGACTTGGACAAGTATCAGTAGTCGTATTTGAAAAAATGGTATCGGTGCATTCCTTATATCTATTTATATAAAAAATCATACATTAAAACAGAGATGTACAAATCCCAGGAGCTCCGTATACTCCTTAAAAATGACAGCTGACTCCTAACTTTGGAATGTTTCTCTAGTCTAGTCTTGGAGCTGGAAAAGTATCTGTACATTTACTTGTGCCGAGTACGGTACTTGGTATCTGAACATCTCTACTTTCAACCCCTACATGCGAGGCACATAATAAACCTTATAATCTACACCTCCTACTTATTACTAATACCCTGTTGAATGTTGATGGCTTTTAGAGCAAAGGTGAATAATAACCCGACTTCAACTTTGTTATCATCCTCCAAGGAAAGATCTAAGATGCATTGTGAGGACAAGCGAAACAGTAAATTAAGACTTTGCTTTGATCCACTGATCCAAGACCCGGAAAGACATGTCTGATGCTGACCATGGCCTAGTTTAACTCGGCTAAATAGGACTACATGATATCCTTACACTTTTATTATTTTACATTTATTCAAAACAAACCACAGGGTTCGTGACCACAGGTTAATTCCAGTAATTTTGGCACAAGCAAAATCCATTGTACAGCTGAGACTCAAGCGTCTGTAAGCAGCACACATTGTACGAGCCCGTAGGATTCTTCTTGTTGGTATGTGATAGAGGGGGTGTGGCCTTTCACATTATTGTGAAATCCACATCCCATAAATTGTTTGGAATAAGGATCAAAAGAGCTATGTGGCTCAGCCAACATAGAGGAGATGCACTCTAATACAGAAGGGCTAGTCTATAAAAAATAGCGAACACAGCAAAAAGGATACTAAGGAGTATTTTGCCTGAAAAATATGGATCATGAACATTTTTTTAAATATTTAATCTTTAATAAGAGCAAAAGATAATTTTGTATAATGTAAATCATATATGTGCAGTCAAGGTGAAAAAAACATTTTTTTCTGGCCATCCTGTGGGTGAGGGCTTACAGTGACACTACACTCAGGAGTTGAATCTTAAAAATGCATCAAGTACCTTAACTATTAACGAAAATGTAGCTTATTTGTGTATCATTCAGCTGTAGATCCTCAAATCATCTCTGGATTCATGCTGACAATGTCCTTCCTTCTGGAGGGTGGCTACTTTTGTTCCCCATGATCCCTGTGTGTGTTGTAAAGTAGCCACCACTCAAGCTCACTCCCGTGATGGACTACAAACTCAATACAAATTAGTGAACTAAATATGGGATTGTAGTCCATCACAGGAGCAAGCTTGAAGCTGTGGCAAAAAAAACTGTGAAGGGCTTTTTTTTGTATATTCACCAGTTCAGGAGAATAAGAAAGTGAAAGAAAGTGTTTTTTTAGTCCAATTAAATATCAAATGTATTTTATTCATGATTAACATAGTACTACCCTTTTCTGCTACCAATGCTGTGGGTACATTGCAACGTTTTCAGTGTACAATCTTGCAGTAAGCCATTAAAAAACCTTGAAATAAATGTCACTCCTTTAACCTAAACACATCAACAATAAGAAGAATAGGTAATTCGGTAGATATATGTTGGTCAATCAATAACCATGGTGGGTTCTGACAGACAAAATATCTATGATAGTGATCTCTTAAAAAAGAATAACCTGGATATAGTGGTGCAAGATGAAACAAAGTTGATGCTTGTTGAATCAATCTGTATATATGGTGAAATACACTTTCTCCCCACTGCTTACCAGGGAATGACCTTCAGAAGATCACCATTATTTTATAGACCACTGGTGTCCAGTTTCAATAAATACATTTGAATCATTTAAAGCACAAGTACCATCCCATGAGCAACTCATATTACTGTGGGCCATTCTTGAATACAGAGAGGGGAATTTATCAAAACTGGAGCAGACAAAATCTGGAGCAGCTGTGCATGGCAACTAATCAGCTTCTCTCTTCAGTTTGTTGAGTTAAGATTTAAAAATGAAAGAGAGAAGCGGATTGGTTACCATGCACAGCTGCTCCAGATTTTGCTATCAAAGTTCCTGTTCTGTAAGGCTGGAAAGCTGGACAGACTGGAGTCTTGTAGTGAATTGCAGATTTGCTGATATTGGCAAAGGTTGCCTCCATCTCCGAGGTGCAGCAGTTGTAGCCTTGTGGACAGATCCTGCCTTGGTTCACGTGTGTCCGAGGGCATCAGGGCTTAAGTCCATGGTCGGCAATGTGGCCAGTCAGAATTTTGCATCCTAGGGGCTCCGGGGTAGCGCTGTCTAATCTAGTAGCGGGGAGGAGAATGTGATGCAGCATCACAGCCATTATGCTCCTGCTGAGTTGCTACTGAACCTTATTGGGGCTACCAGCCAGGGCTACAACCGGGGACATCAGGGACACTTTTTATCTGGGGTCAGCCTCTTAAAGTGAGGGGACATGAAGCGCTTTGAACATTGGAGGGGAAAGGACCCCACCACTGCAATTCACACAAGTAGAGCACAGTTTGCTGACTGATCCTAAACCTTACCTCTCCCTATGCAGTTTGTCATCTTTTCCTATCTTCTCCCTATAGAAGCTTCAATACATTGATGCTATTTCTGCTCTGAGATCCCCTTTTATAATTATGGGGCTGACTTTTTGAATTCCCGCCATATTTGGCCCTTCCAAGTCTGCTGGCCATGGTTCCATGGCCATACAGTACATTATAGTTTTAAAAAATCAGACATAAACTAACAAGATTCATCATACAGCCATGGACTCAGAAGTAGACAAGTAGGACAAGTAGAGCACAGTTTGCTTACTGATCCTAAACCTTACCTCTCCTTGTGCAGTTTGTCATCCTTTCCTATTTTCTCCCTACAGAAGCTTCAATACATTGGCACTATTTCTGCTCTGAGATCCCCTTTTATAATTACGGGGCTGGCTTTTTGAATTCCCACCATATTTGGCCCTTCCAAGTCTGCTGGCCATGGTTCTAGCATGAGTTTCCATTGAAAGCTGTATGGAAACCATGCTGATCAGCGTGGTAAAAAAAAGCTCAGGGAGCAATTCGGGCGGGAGGCGGTTCGGATCGTGCGTACCTGAGTGGTCGCATGAACGGTCCCCATAGCAATGTCCCCAGAAGCAACACAAGTGCAGAATTTGCTGCGTAAAATCTGCATCTTTGTAGACACTTATTGACACATATATAGACTCATATAGATGCATATATGCATGTAAGCATACAAATGTGTGAAAAACCTCTCTTTTTTTGTCACCTAAAACTTTAGGCTTGTGCGCACCTATACACCCGTAAAATACGCATGATTTGTGACCCTGGACGCAGCTCTATTCCATTTTTTTTAATGTATCTGTACACGCAAAAACACGCAAAAAACACACCCCCTATACAGCTGTGTGCATGAGGTGGTGTATTTGCATGTGCTGCGTTCAGATGCATACAGAATTAAACGCTGTATGCATCTGTATGCATCATTTTCTATGGCTGTGTAAATGAGGCCTTAGAGTACACAGATAAACTACATAGATACACACATGGAATTGTTCATAATTTTTATTTTCCATTCCTGGAGTTGCATTCATTCATACAGGTGTCAATATGTTTATCTCAATAAAAATCTTCAGCAAGTTTGAGAACTCCGGGACTTTTTGTGTGGAGGACGGCATGACATATATGAAATATGGTCTATATTCCCAATGCAATAAATTCATTCTTCAGAGAACTGGAGTGAAACGTTTACTGGAACGATGATCCTCTGTATAAATAAACATTCAGTTAGATTTCCGGGGGAAATTTTTCAGTAATGACCAGAGCATATGAACCCCCAAACAACATCTACTGTGCCAAGTAAGTCAGCAGGAAATTTAATCCTTGGTTCATTATCAGTTACTTCCCTCGTAACAAAACTCTTTAGGTTAAAAGGAACCTATGCTGAGAACAATATGGAGGCTATTATTCCTGCCTGCTTACCTAATGGAAAAGCTAATGGCCTGGTAGCTGTGCTGATTCTGTGACTCAATTACTTTTGGATTCATTGATCTAGAACATGGGTGCCCATTAGGTAGATCGTGATCTACCAGTAGCTCACAAAGCTGATGCTGGTAGATCCCGATTGTAAGTTGGCTCACTATCCCGAGAACCATCCTACGGTCTGTTTAGCCCCTCCCAGTCTGCTGCGTCTGACACATGAAGGCAGAGGCCGACAGCATGAGAGCAGCGACTTTAGGATGGAGGGCTGAGCACGAAAGGAGGAGAAGTAGAAGGTCTAGCTTCATGGTGTTCTGTAATATTGCAGAGCAGTGACTTTGGAGAGAGCAAAGAGAGAAAGCAAGGAGAGACAGCCAGGAGAGAGAGCAAGGAGAGACAGCCAGGAGAGAGAAGAGACAGTTAGGAGAGCGAGAGAGGTTTTTTTTCGCTGGTAGATCTCATGTAGCTCGTCATTTGAAAAGTAGATCTTAACACAAAAAGTGTTAAAAATTGTGGGCACCCCTGATCTAGAACAGGCCTGCTTAAACTTTCTCCACTCTTGACCCTTTTTGGGCGAGGAAATTTTTAAGGGACCCCAACGTCGGTCGGTGTCTCCCCCCTCCCCTATGCACTTAGAATGCACATGAGATTAACATTTTGAGAAAGAGTCGGACCCAGTGGCAGTCTCCATATTTATTACAGCACAGGTTTCCTTTAAGGAAGAAGGTAACTATTTTTAGTAATGTTATTTCTTTCAACGTTGGTCCGCACCTTTCAAAGCCAACTTTAGAGAGCCATGTGCACAGACAGACCAGGCACTTCTAATAGCAAATTGATAAAATATGTTGGTTTAAAGGAAACAGTTTCTTGGTGAGTCTTAGTTTGCAACAAGGGGTATTTAGCACCTCCCAGACTGGCTCTTATCATAAAAAAATCATCAAGCCTGTCTTGCTTGATTATAACATAATAACAGCTAAAAACCACATGGCTTCATAGAAAAAAATTTAATGGTCCACCCCTCAACAGGAAAAAAGACCACTGTTGTACAAAACCCTAATTACCATGGCAGTTTATGAAGGGCTGAAAAAGAGTACACGGCATTGATATTGAGACACAAGTACGGATCTGTGGAGGAGGAGGGTGGGTACAGCACAGTGTTTAGAATGGAGTGGTATGAAATAGAAAATGTATAGCACAGCACAAATAATAAGTCAGTGTGGAACAGATAATGTAAAGCACAGCAGCATGGCACACAGAATGAGAAGGGGCAGAAAAGGGAATGTAAAGCATGGCATACAGAATGAGGCAGTGCAGAATAGGGGATAATTAGCATGGTACATGGCATGAGATGATGTAAAATAGAGACTGAACATAATGTCATACATATTGAGAATGTGCAGCATTGCACTGACAGAACTACCACCAAACCAGCCCGCATGTCTGCTATGGGGCATGAGCCAGGAAGAGGCCCGGGTCAAGGCTCCTGGGATGAGAGGCGGAGGGTGGAAGGAAGATGTCTTATCCTTATCTGAGCAGGAGTTATATTAGGCTAACCAGCCCATCCAAACCTCCATCTGTATGGGGCCCCTGTTTTACAACTCACCTACTTGACTATTTGTCACCATCAGTTGTAAACACAGAAGCTGGCAGAGGAAGTCTTCCATTGCTTACTTCCTCTGCAGTTCTGACTAATGAAATAGCTGGTTGCAATATGTAACTTATGTACTTACTATAAAAGTGAAGAAAACTGTGTGAGTGACATACATATTCTACATGTTGAAGCATGCTTCAACAATCAGTTTGTGGTTAAAACAGTTAGTGGGTGAAACAATAAACACATCCAAAAAAACAAAAGGCTTACCTTAGTGGCCAATCACTCTTTATCTTCACATTGTAGTAGGGATGCTGTTGGCTTGCTATTCACTTCCATTTTTACCTGTACATTTTTCTGCAGTAACTCATCAGATGGGTTAGAAACATTGCTGTGTTTATCAGGTAGAAAGCTGTAAAGGTTGTGCAGGCCAAGTTGTTTTTAATTTATTTAGTAAGACCTTATGCTTCAATATTTCCATCATCTTACTTAAAGCCCGTCTCAAACCAAAACATGTTTAATTTGTTTTGGATAGAGTGGGAAAAGGTTAGAATCTTTGTAAGGAGTGTATGTCCCTTTTTAGATTTCCTCTGACTTCCTGCCTGAACACCCATCGGCTGGACTGGAAATGAGGGGAAAACTCCAACAAACACACTACTCCCAGTGTAGGCAAATATAGAAACCTGACAGAGAGTCAAAACCCTTGTAGTATATATATTTTTATATATTAATTTTTTGCTGTCCGTGTCCCTGTAGCACAGATTCCCCTTCACTTCCTGCTGTGTCTGAAACATATAAAGTTAAAGTTAGGAGAAATCTCCCGAATGGGGACTCAGATTTAAAAAACTGACAGATCTTATAAATCTTCTCCATTTTATCCACTACTAAACAAAAACAAAAAAAGCTGGTGTAGGGCTTTAATTATTTAGTCAGATTTAAAGTGTATGTATAGGCAAAACTTTTTTGTTGTTTTTAGATAGTGGAAGAAAGATAAAACTCCTCTAAGATTATTTTTGCTGTCTGCGTCCTGCTGATTTTCTTTGACTTCTTGTCCTGAAGACACAACAGCAATTGTGAGAAAATTTCACCAAAGTGAGGGGACCCCTTAGAGAGTTGTCAAAAGAACATTTGTCCCTATTGGTAGACATTCCCTCACCTCTTGCTCAGATGAGAACTCTAAAATTCTGCATTTCCCCTCCCTTTCTGTCTCATTGATACACCTCCTACCTGGACAGGTACTTATTTAGCTTCCCTGAAGAGATTACTTTTCAGGGATTGCGGACAGAATAGGAGTAGCCATAAATACTGGGTAGGAAATTCCATAGGATGGACTCTAGAGAAGCTAGAAAAGGAAGCTTACAAACTGCTTTTAAACTGTTGTGCTACTGGGCAATTTTCAGGCCTAATACAGCTTAGTAAAAAAAAAATCAGGTATTACAGTCAAAAAGCCTAAAAATATTGTGTGCAGATTTGGTTGCTGTAGGTGCCTTAAAAGCAAGCCTAAATGTGAAAGTAAAAAAATCAATTACACATTCAAAATATGTTACACCAGAATAACACTGTCCATGAAAATTGTACTGTCGCATAACACCAGATACAACTTAAAGGCATCTCCCACACGTCATTTAGGATTTTTTTTCTTGCTGCCCTCAAAGTAACATTAAAAAGACCTTCTCTCCACTGTATGGTGCTTTACAAATCTGCATAGGAACAATACATGTGGATATTTGGAAAAATATATAAACATACTTTGGAAAAATGTTCATTCCTTGCATGGAGTGCCAGGAAATATTGTGTTCTTTTCTAATTTCAAATTGTTTCTCCTTTTTTCCATCCTTTGTTGCATCTTTCTTCTTGTCTACATGCATGCATGTGATGGCTGCATGCCATTTCTCTTGTGCAATGCTAGAAGCACCAGTGGACTCTTCAGAATCTGACACTTCTAAGTTGTGACATGGTGGGGAGTGGGTGGTACTAGTGTGGGGAGACCTAAGCATCTGAAACTTGGAAGTATGAAATGCTGAGAATTCTGTGGGAACTTTTTTAAATAAGAGAAAATATTGGAATCAATGGCAGCAGAACTGGTAAGTATTAAGACAATACTTGTTCATTTGTAGCGCTGCATTAAAATAATTACAAAACATTAAAAAGTGCCGTCATTTCATGAGTTTCATGTGGTACCAAAAATATAATTTTAGCGCCTTTTTCGACAGGGACAACTTACAGAATAAAACATGCATTTTTGAATAAGAGATGGAGGAGTTAGAATACTTAAATGACACTAAACTCAGAAGTTAAATCTTAAACATGCATTCAAGTGCCCTAACTATTAACAATACTGGACCTTATTTGTGCATCACTCATTTGTGCATCACTGTAGATCCTCAAATCATCTCTGAATTGGTGCTGACACTGTCCTTGCTTCTGGAGGGTGGCTACTTTTGTTTCCCATGGTCCCTGTGTGTGTTGTAAAGTAGCCACTGCTCCAAGTTCACTCCTGTGATGGACTACAATCTGAATACAAATTAGTAAACTAAATATGAGATTGTAGTCCATCATGGGAGTGAGCTTGGGGTGGTGACTACTTTACAACACACACAGGGACCATGGGGAACAAAAGTAGCCACTCTCCAGAAGGAAGGACAGTGCCAGCACCAATTCAGAGATGACTTTAGGAACTACAGCCGAGTGATACACAAATAAAATAAATATTTGTTAACAGTTAAGATGCTTGAAGTTTAGTGTCACTTTAATTCCCAGATAAAAAAAGGTTATTATGTTAAAGCAGCACTCCAGGATTTGTGGTGCTACATTTCATTGCATATGCAGCTTTTTAGGACTTCAGAGGGTGGAATAGGCAGTGCTAATTTATATTGCATGGGTGGGCTCTAACTGAATTGCCTGCCACCACTGCTTGACAAGCTACAGGTTTTTAAATCAACAGTGACAATGCTAATGGCCATCCTGCAATGTCTTATCCCACTGAATTGCAAGGAGGCACAACCTACATGAGAGTGACAGCAGTGCTCTGAATTCTGGAGCAGTGCATCAGCATTGAGGGCCCATTCATACCACATCCAGATCATCTCCAGACCAGATCAGATTATTTCCGGACTCAAAATGCATCCTAATGTATCCCTATGCTATTTCTGGCCTCTGTTCACACCAGCGCAGTCTGTTCCATGTCTCATTTTGTCTGGTCTGGAATGCACTGGAACTGTGGCAAGTTCACACTATTTTCAGACCAGATCTGGTCCGGAAAATGGTGTGAACCTGCCCTGAAACCCCATCACAGGTAGCTGCATGTGGTAGACTTTATTGACATGATCAAAAGGCATTTGTGAGATTTTTCGGGGGACAAGGAAAAACTGTAAGGGCAGGTACATATTTTTAAAATAAGAGATCATAGTTTTAATTGAACAGAAAACAGTAAATCTGGAGTTTGACTTTAATGAAAACCTGGCTCTATTTTACTATGCACATTATGGCAAAATCATGTTCAACACTATACCCCCTCCCTGGTTTTACGTGGATAGTGGACAACTGCTGTCATTGCTACATCTTATGCTGGCCTGGCCACTGTGTTTGCATACACGCAGGCATGATTATATCCTCCATTAGCATCTTCAGTGTGTAGGACTCTCCTCCCCCTATCCCCCAGCTCATATGGGCATGCACTTTAGCATGGTTTCCTTGAGTGCTAGCAGAACTTGTTCCAGGACTGCACATATTGCATGTTAAAAATGCATTTTAAACAGTATATTTCTCATCTGTAAATGACCACAACAGTCAAGCCAATGTATTATGGAATGTATTGAGCACAGAGTTTATGCCACTGACTTGTAAGGAAATGTGGAAAGATACATTTCTACAAACTGATTTCCCTAACTGCATTGGTGCTCTAGATGGCAAGCATACAGTATACGTATCCAGATGCCCCCAAACAGTGGATGATAGCTCTTTGGTTACAGAAAGTACTTTCCCATAGTTCTAATGGCAGTTGCAGATATTAACTACAACTTCATTTCTGTCGATGTTGGGGCTCATGGTAAAATGGCCAATTCCAAGGTGTTTCTTCGAGAGGAATTCACCAATGGGCAAAAGAGTAGTGGAAGAAACCTTCAACATTTCCAGTCCTAAACCTGTTACAGCTGATGGTGAGCCCTTACCCTTTGTCTTGTTTGCAGGTCTTTCACTATCTACCAACATCATGAAGCCTTATCCAAAAAGAGGACTTGATGTTCCAAAGAGGGTTTTCCAACATAGTTGACCTGTGCTCAGCATATTGTGTCCCTGCATCAGTCCTTGAAATAGGGATTAATTCAAAGACTATTTTGGGGTCTATTCACGAAGCTGCCGAAGGATCTAGCCGTAGCTTCGGCCGATCCTTCGGCTAGCTTCGGTTACGGGAGTCCATCGGTTAATTCGAACCGAGAGCCTGCTGTAGGGGCTATTCACAATAGCCCGTACAGCTCCCGATCATGGCCGAGCGGCTCAGCCGAGCCGAAGGCATATGCATCGGCTCGGCTGAGCCGTGCTGAAAGCCGAAGCTACAGATGCTGGATCGGCTGAGTCGAACTCCTTCTGCACTTCGGGTCGGCCAAACATGCAGGGCATGTTCGGCCGACCCGAAGCCACACGAAGCAAGCCGATGTACGGCTGATTTCAGCCGATGTACGGCTGCCCTCGGCAGCTTCGTGAATAGACCCCTTTGTGTTACCAGCTTGAGAACCACCCTGGCAATATATTAAAATGTAATCCATTTCTTTGCGCATATTTGGAAAAAAAGACAACAGCTTGTTTTTTTAACTCTTTTTTTGTTTTAATTTTCTTTCCATAACTTTTCCTTTGCATTGTGATAACACGATTATGTAACAACCAAAAAATGTTTATGCAAATTATTATCAATTTGTTGTGCTTATATAAGTATACAATGTTGTGCAATGTGACTATTAAAACTCTCTTTTTTGTTGGTGTGACATGAAATCAGTCAATTAAATTGAATGTTTTTGTACACCGTTCCATAATAGATCACCTGGAATATGTATGAAGTTCTAGTGTACAATAGCTTGTATGCATATATATTCCTAAAGGGAAAAAAAGGTAAATTGCCTTCTAACAAATTCAACAATGTAGAGAATTCCAGAGAAGCAAGTGCTTTTACAGGTAATGATTGTGGAGTTTATTCAAGAACTGTCTAAATAGACAATGACAGTTATTGGCAACTAGCTAATCGTGACCAATGGAAAAAAAAAACTAGAAAATAACAAATTTGCTACTCTTTGAAAATCTCCTTGTTGGTAGAAAAATTGCATGTGAAATAGTTATAAATATGTGTAATTTGTTTAACAAAAATCTCAAAGCACACTTTTAAACGTTAGTGGAAAATAATGCACTCCACCAGCATTCACTCTGCTAAAGTACTCGAGAATTATGTGAAAGATAATGTTCCTGTTTGCTGGACTATGCAGTCAGCAGCTACATCCACATAACCTCATATATGTGGTCAAGCAAGCATGGACAGGGACATTACCTGTCCTTAATGGGCCACTTATAAATTTGCTAGAAAAGATGCAGAATGGGACACCCTCCTGTAGCTGGTGATGCTGCGCCTTGTCATGCATCTGGTGATGGTCACAGTGCAGTCACTTCTCTCCCCTCCTCCTCAGTGACCTCATCCCATGACTTTTTTAAACCACCAGTCCCTTACAAGCACCCCAGAGTCTGTGCAACACCCCCAGGAAAATACTACTATGCTGTTTTGCATTCATTATGCCTGGGGGACAGAAGCCACACTGGGCCAAGGAAAGTTCACAAGCATATCTTCCCGGGCACGTGAGCTGAACTTGGTGGTGCAGTAATTTCTTTTGGGTCCCTGGCTCCTAGGATGCCCTGCTGCACACCAGTAGAGTGTTTGGCCACTTAAGTCACACATATTTGCCCGGCTGAAATGTGGCAGCAACACAAGCTGCGCCCCAGCCAATATGCAATATCCCACACATTGGAACTCAATGTTGCCCATGCTGTGTTGACTGCACAAGCAGTGGGCCATGAACAAGTATCTGTGTGAGTACAGGACAAGGACAGCCTCTGGGGAGCTGTGTTTCTTTTCATCATATTAGGGTCATCCATTCTAATAGAGATAACCAGAATGATGAGCCGCGATTAGGTGGGGATTTGTGGCACTATCTCTTTGGTGTTTCTGCTGAAGTGCATACATGTGTGGTGTTAGAGACTGGGCTCTGGAGGCACAGCAATAGAGTAAAAAGGAAGACTTCCTGGTGTCTCAGGATCCTTTGCTTACTGCCTCCATCCCTGGGTCGCATAGCTAGAATAAGTATGAGGAGGAGGAGGTTTGTTGTGCCTGCAATAAAGAAGAAGGTGAATGGTGAGGAGGAGATTTGGGGCCAGTCAAGGCAGACATTTCACCCTTCCTCAATGCAAGGGAAAAATATGTAGGGTTCTACTGCCGCCGTCCAAGAGAGTGCTCAAAGTGCTCCACTTTGAGGCAACACAACAGGGAAAGTTCTTTGCTGCATATGCACACAGTAGCTGGGCCCACCTCTCTGCAAACTGTTAAAGATAACTTTTTCTGACTTCTAAAATGGCCATTCCATCTTCTTCACCTTTTTTTTGGCTTGTGTTACATTGTAGTGGCAGGTACCCTGTCACCATTATGTGGCCCAGAGCTGGTGTCAGTATTTTGCACAGAAGGTCATCCTTGCCCTCACACACAACCTTGCCTAGCATAAAGAGGCTTGTGGTGCTGGCAGTGAGGAGGAGGAAAAAATGTTGGGTTCATGGAGGCATATGTTAACGAAGACAACCCAATGGGAAAAGGTTGGCTGCTCTCCTACTATGTGGTTTTGGTCATACACATTTTTTCTTAAACAGGCAAAGCTGAGCTTTCTCTGCAGCACATCACCACATACTTATGTGCAAGAATGATGTGCTCCAAAACACCCCCTAGTTCACCCCCCCATTTACCGTAGCTGCTATTATATTTATTAAATCTAATTGGCTTTATTTCACCACACTGGAGGCATAGCTGCATGGGAAAGGCAAACACTGGCTGCCCTCACACAACTTGGCTCTGGTTGTGCCAGTTGCTGCTGCCACAGGCAAAGCTGTCCTTTTAATATTCAAAATTGTGTAATTTTTCTAATTCATAGAGTAAGAGGCCCACGTTCTCTAAAACAAAGATAGAAAGGGCAGAAACATGGCCTTTAATAGTGCTGAGAGCCAAACACTGGTCCTTACCCAATAATTTTGCCCCTACAAACTGTGTCTTATGTTACATTATTTCTGTGGGAAAATGATTCAAGATTAGTATAAGATAAGCATTTGTTTATTGTTTTCAATTATTAACTTGAAAAATGGGGGTGGGGTGAAGTTATTTTTTCTTTATAAGGCCACCCTTGCTTTGGCCAAGCAAAGAGGTTGAGCAGGGTCAGCAAGAACAAATAAATGATGCTTACAAGAGGTCATTTTTGTTAACTCTTGGGTGTCCAATCTGGACCACTGGTGGGAAGTGGCCCTACATTAGCTTGAGGTACTAGCCTGCCCTGTTGCTGGTGTTATGGCAGAGAGGACCTTCACCGCAATGGAGGGACTTGTGACTGAGAAGCTGAGTTCTAATAACTTGGGATGAAGGTAAGGGGTGCTTTGGTGGCACAGTGTTTTTAATTTTGGAAGGAGGGGAGTTTCAAAAAATGCAATGAGGTACAGACTTTCAGCAACAACTACATGATTTGGTACAATTAACACAAAGCTAAACATTTTTTATAAAAACATATAAATAAAAATTAGACATAAAATTATGTTAGAAAACAGTGCACAGCCAGTAATAATGTGCAGACTCACTCTGCAGTATGTAAGCACTTTTACAAGACTGCAATTTCAGAGGGAGAAACCAAGAAGGTTTATAATTAAGAAGTCAAAATTAAAGTGTAATTTTTCACAGCAAAAATCCAGACATATTGCACACATTTGGTACACGCTATGTAAAGCAGATTTAGTAGGCCACCGTTTAAAAGGAAGATACCAGGGAGGCTTTAATTAAAAAAAATGTAAAAAAAAAATTATAGGGTATTACTTCACTGCAAAGAGACAGAAACATGATTCAGTCCATGCACAGTGTGAGTTGCTTTAGTAAACAGCACTTTTACAGGGAGACAATAAGCGGATTTAAAATCAAGATTTCAAATTGACAGTTTTAAAGAAAAAAAACAGAAATATTTTACTGACTCCATGCACAGTATGTAAGAACTTAAAGTGACATTAAAGGCTCCTATTCCCCCTCCCCCCATGCTTATTTAAGTACTTACCTTATGTGATGTCTCGTTCCAAAAATCTTCTTCCTTTCACTCGTTTCCAATAGTCCCCCCCAGCACTGGTGCCGCTCTCTGATCCAACGCAGACTCCTCTTTCTTCCTGTCCCACAGAGTCTGTCAGGTGTGCATGCTCTTGGCTGCGTGCATTGACTTACACAGTGCCCCCTTCCCGACGGTGATATTGAGTGCGCGCACACATCCTCCTGCACGGCCGTTCGAGGAGGCTGAATTCTGCAGCAGGGAGCAGATTGTGGGCATGACCCCCCACCAGCCATGATAACATCAAGAGATAAACAAAGTGAAATTTACTCACAGAAAACAGCCCAGAAAATATTATAGTCCCTATGTGCGCAGTGTTTAATCATTTGTACTAGGCCCCATGTGTACATGACCCCCACCAGCCATGTCAAAGTCAAGAAATCAAGATTAAAATTTAATTTATTTAAAATATTGTAGTAACTACATGAGATATATGTGATCATTTGTACTAGGCCCCATTGTGGACAGAACCCCCACCAGCCATTTTAGAATCTAATATTTTAGTAAGTATTTGCACGGACTAAGACACTTTGTTAACAGGTCACACACTAGCCACCTTCTAATAAAAAATCAACAGTATAGTATTGGGTATTTTGGCAGCCACTGCCAAAACAGCCGAACGGAGATTGCAGCTGGTTAGAGAAGTTCCCAAACTGCTGCATTGACCTGCCGATCAAGGGATAACAGTCAGAAGGGTGCTGGCAGCAGTAACCACTGTCCGAATTTAGAGCTGTTCATCAGGAAGCGGACGAAATTTGTACATTGTATTCCCGACTTTCACCACAGTACAACTAAATGTTAGTGTGTCTGTGGCTGTAAAAATAGAAAGAGGCTACACATGGCACATAAAAAAAAACCCCTTGATTGGCTTTTCTAAGCCACCTGACCACAGTTCAGAGGCCAGGAAGTGCATGGTTGGTAATGGGTTGCTATGGCGGCTACAAGCACAATAGTGCACCATTTGGAAAGTGGACCTTTTTCCTCTTGTTTATCATATATGCAACTTTCCATATTAGAACACAATGGGCTCAGTTCACAAAGTTTTAACACCAGAATAAGGCGCCCCATTTTCAGACATGTGACTGTAATTTTCAAATTTCATTGTATTCAATTGAAAATCACTGTCCCTTTTTTTAAATGAAGTAAAATATACTTGTCCTGGTGCGCTAACTTTCTAAATGAAGCCTAATATGTGTTCATGTGTGTTAAAGGCATGCACTAAAGTGAATACACATGCAATACTGCACATTATTATCATCACACATTTTTTCCAGTGCACCCTGCGGATGTGAGCCAGCCCTGACTTTGTCATGTATTCCAGTCCAGCACACTATGATTTGCCAAGAAGGCTATGGCAACAAAGTAGTTTCCTGTCCTCTTCCATAGTAGACAGTCAACCTATTTTGTAACTGTATAATGTACTAACAAGTCTAG
Source organism: Nanorana parkeri (assembly GCF_000935625.1). Taxonomy (NCBI): domain Eukaryota; kingdom Metazoa; phylum Chordata; class Amphibia; order Anura; family Dicroglossidae; genus Nanorana; species Nanorana parkeri. The sequence goes on from NW_017307178.1 coordinate 47,040, forward strand.
CCATTTTATACATACACACATTTTTGCTGAATTATTAGTATACAACCATCAATTCGCTATTAGCTGCATAATAACAGTTAAGGTACCCATAATATTTAAGATGCCAGTCACTCAGTCTGACTGTTATGGATGAAAACAGTGATTTGAAGAAATTAAAATCTTGCTCTGATTCTTATAGTCCCAATATTCTTATAGTCCCAATAAGTGAGTGCTGGCCATGCTGAGATTTGGTGTTTTTGGAACACAACAACTGTTGTAGGATGGTCATATTGTGTCTAATGACCAATTGCCTTTTAAATCTATGGACAGCTTTGGACAAGGAAAGGAAACAACTGACTGGTTGCTATTATTTACAAAGAATTCAACTTGCACACAGTGTATGAGCTTTAGTGACCCCTTTGACCTGAAGGTTAGAAAGAGGACACAGGGCCTAATGGGCAGCATCCTTTGTTAAAGATTATTCTTCATTAAAACAATTATGTCAGTTTTTAAAAGAACCATCGTTCTGCTCCTTTGTAAGGCTTAGTTCACTCTTTTTGTTTGCTTCTTTTGTATGTTATTCTTTTTTTATTTTGTGTGAGCATGTGTGCTTTCAATATTTATTAGGTCTTTGAAATAGGTATATGTTAGTTGTATTCATTTTTAATGATTTTACAATGTCCTACCACATCTGCAAGACGTCTGGTCCACTGACATCACTCATTCTTATTAAAGGGAATCCATTTTGCTATCTGACAGTCTTTACATTATACTGTATTTTTATTTATTTTATGCCAAACCCTTGCAAATATTTTCATTTTTGTGTGCATGTATATTTACATATTTTGTTTTTTATCCACTGGGAATGGAAATATAAACATGTAATTCAGTTTTGCTTGCTACCAATGTAGTGGATTGTCACAGGAACTATTATGTAGGTTGTATTCTGATGCCTAGGGAAAAAGTATGTGCAGCGCCATCACGGCATTATGACCACTAATTTAATTTAAGTAAATTTCATTTGGGTGATGAGGGAATAGTAGATTCTAAGGCCATATGGGAAGGCTACTGTAATTTTTGTTCCACAGAGAAGTGACCTTTGCCCTTATCATAACCCCTATTCTTGAATATATGTTGAACCTTTAAGTGTAATGAGTCTGTGTGCATCTGTACATGTGTCTATTTATAAAGCACTGGGCCTATAAAAATAGAGACAAGTGGTCTGTTGGCCATGCATGAGTGCAGTAAACATTTTCCTCTAAAATTTGTTTGGTTACCGTGTCATAGTCTCCACATTTTTGTTCACACATCCACCTCCTACATCCACCTCCCACATCCACCTCCCACATCCACCTCCCACATCCACCTCCCACAGTTTGTAGCACAGCGGTGTAGTGGCTAGCAATTCAGCCTTGCAGCACTGGGTGTCCCTGGTTCGAATCTCCCTGTGCTTGTGTAGGTTTCCTCTGGGTACTCTGGTCTCCTCCCACACTCCAAAGACATGCTGGAAGGTTAACTGGCTCCTGTCTAAATTGGCTCTCATATGTATACATGTGATATAGGGACATTAAATTGTAAGCTCCTGGAGGGCAGGGACTGATGTGAATGTGCTGCGTAAATTATCAATGCTCTATAAATACCTGTTATAAATAATTTGTAGGTACTGTTCACTGTTTTTATTTCTTTTTTGCACTAAATGTACAACACATTTTCCTATGTGTAGGAAATGCATTTACACATTTATACTAAAACTATTCACCACAACTCCTTTGAAGTCCAGATAAATCCAGGCCAGAGAATGTGCATTTTATACAGTTTCCTGCACATTGTGGTAAATGTGCGGCTGGACAAGTATCTGTGAATGTTACACTTACAGTAAGGCCTAGACATTTATCCACACAAAAAATGTGTTTCATTTCGTATCCATTTTGATTTTTATTTCTTTCATTCTTCGGATTACTGATCCAAAATTTGATTTGGTTTGTTATTTGTATTTCGGATCCATCCAAATTTCTGTTTCGGAATGAAGTCACATGACCGTGAATTTAATGCAACCCCCAACAGCCTAAAAAAAATCTGATTGGCCAGAGAACAATCACATGTCCAAATTAGTTTACAGTTTTGAATGAAATTCAGACGGATCTGAATTCTCGTTGCATTCAGATAAGTTTGCATCCAGTCACGTTAGAATTCAGAAATTTGTATGCATCCGACTGTCCAAATTTAACCAATTTGTATGAATATATATTCGGAACTAAACAAAATGTTTATGTCTAGTAAGGCCATTTCTTAGGGTTTGAATAACAAGTCTGTGAAAAATGCATGGCGATTTGCTAAACATATACTGTATGTGCCATATAATTCAGAGAGAATGCCCAAACAGAATTTGTATGTGTGGTGAAATTATGTACATCTTACCAGGTCCTAGTTCATGCTTTTTTCTTTTAAACTCCATGCCCTCCCCCACCCCAAAATTTAAAAAGTCATGGAGCAGTTGATTTATCTCCTATATCTGCTTTCACCAGCAGCTGGACTGGTAATTTAACTGCATATGAAGAGGGTCACTTGACCTCTTAGTAACACACACACTGGATATCTGTGCTAAAAAAAAGAAGAAAGCATTAAGGGCTAATCCACCTCCCACAGTTTGTAGCACAGCGGTGTAGTGGCTAGCAATTCAGCCTTGCAGCACTGGGTGTCCCTGGTTCGAATCTCCCTGTGCTTGTGTAGGTTTCCTCTGGGTACTCTGGTCTCCTCCCACACTCCAAAGACATGCTGGAAGGTTAACTGGCTCCTGTCTAAATTGGCTCTCATATGTATACATGTGATATAGGGACATTAAATTGTAAGCTCCTGGAGGGCAGGGACTGATGTGAATGTGCTGCGTAAATTATCAATGCTCTATAAATACCTGTTATAAATAATTTGTAGGTACTGTTCACTGTTTTTATTTCTTTTTTGCACTAAATGTACAACACATTTTCCTATGTGTAGGAAATGCATTTACACATTTATACTAAAACTATTCACCACAACTCCTTTGAAGTCCAGATAAATCCAGGCCAGAGAATGTGCATTTTATACAGTTTCCTGCACATTGTGGTAAATGTGCGGCTGGACAAGTATCTGTGAATGTTACACTTACAGTAAGGCCTAGACATTTATCCACACAAAAAATGTGTTTCATTTCGTATCCATTTTGATTTTTATTTCTTTCATTCTTCGGATTACTGATCCAAAATTTGATTTGGTTTGTTATTTGTATTTCGGATCCATCCAAATTTCTGTTTCGGAATGAAGTCACATGACCGTGAATTTAATGCAACCCCCAACAGCCTAAAAAAAATCTGATTGGCCAGAGAACAATCACATGTCCAAATTAGTTTACAGTTTTGAATGAAATTCAGACGGATCTGAATTCTCGTTGCATTCAGATAAGTTTGCATCCAGTCACGTTAGAATTCAGAAATTTGTATGCATCCGACTGTCCAAATTTAACCAATTTGTATGAATATATATTCGGAACTAAACAAAATGTTTATGTCTAGTAAGGCCATTTCTTAGGGTTTGAATAACAAGTCTGTGAAAAATGCATGGCGATTTGCTAAACATATACTGTATGTGCCATATAATTCAGAGAGAATGCCCAAACAGAATTTGTATGTGTGGTGAAATTATGTACATCTTACCAGGTCCTAGTTCATGCTTTTTTCTTTTAAACTCCATGCCCTCCCCCACCCCAAAATTTAAAAAGTCATGGAGCAGTTGATTTATCTCCTATATCTGCTTTCACCAGCAGCTGGACTGGTAATTTAACTGCATATGAAGAGGGTCACTTGACCTCTTAGTAACACACACACTGGATATCTGTGCTAAAAAAAAGAAGAAAGCATTAAGGGCTCAATCACATAGTGCATTGCAATAACATGCAGTGCCATTAATTTTGAATGTCACCATTATGCACTCGTATTGCAGCACGTGCCGTGCATTGCAGTGCGCTGCATTGCCAAACATCGTGCAGAATCAATTGTAGTCCGTTGTGGTGCATTGGCAGCCAATTCAAGACTTAATGCAAAGCTTGTTAATGTGCAATATTATACACGATGTTGCACTGCAATGGACTGGCATGGCGTGATGAAGCCTAAACCTTCTTGACATCAGTATTTATAATATCATACCACAATCACTTACAAAGCAGAAATCTGACTCAGATCAAGGGATTTACTAAGTGATTATTGCTTTAAACATGCAATCATTCCCGGGCTTGAGGTCAGAGGAGCTGATAGCTCAACGTTCTGATCTTGACTCGGAGGATTACAAGGTTCTGACATGAGCTTATATATAATATATAATCTTGCAGCCTACCAGTATGGATTGCACCTTTGGAAGATTGAAAGTAATACTTAAGCTTGGTTGACTCCACCATCTCTCCCACCTCTTGTGCCTTTTCTTTTCATCTGTTCTTCCTTTTTTCCTTTGTACAGCTACTTTTCACCTTCTTTCTTTGTCATTGCTTTGCTTTCCCTAGGCCCTTCCCCTTTCTTTCCCCTTCCCTTTTGCTTTCTCCCCTACCACTCCTTCTTTTCCCTTCCTTCTTGGGCTTCTTCCAAATACCAGATCTCTGTTTTCGGGTTATAGCGCTGCTCTCTATTATAAGTCTGAGATGGAGTCCCACGGAAAAGAACTGTCACTACAAGTTATGTCCTATTTGCTGCCATACGTACCTTCATTACCAAGTCTCGATCTGAGCATACACTCGGAGCCTTCTCACACTCTGGGTAATGATCTGTGATATGGTAGAACGTGGCATAGTTATGAACAGCAGTCTGATGGCAGCCCTTGGATTCTATGTCATAGATGGGCTGAGCCCGAATTCATCTAGTGGTCCTTTCTGTGTTTACCTTGATAATTTTGTTACATGTCTGTATACCTCTTTGAAAATGAATAAAAAAAACTTGATTATAAAAAAAAATGCAATCATGGGTTCACAAATTCAAATACCTTTGGAACATTATGCAAAAACTACATTACACTGAATCTGACCCCACTAGGTAAAACTATGCTGTCCGAACTTAAAGAACTCAAAGAAATGTAAAAATTAACCTTTGCAGTTCGGTAACCCCCACTCTGCAAGGGTTAACAGCTCGTTTTGGTCAAGGTACTAAAAGAAGATATACTCACCTAATCATCAGTCTCCTGCAGCTGCATTGGTCGTGATGATGTCAAGGGTCCTTAGACGTCTGGAGCCCAGGGGGAAGAGGCTGCAGGGACTGGTCTAGCAGCCAAGTGCGACCGAGAATCAGGGGACTATATATTCTTTATTTTAGCCCCTAGACCAAAATGAGCAGTTAGCCCTTGCAGTGCGGGGGTAGCCCCACTGCAAAGGTTAATTTTTGCATTTCCTGGAGTTCTACTTTAAAATGTGATGATCCCTTCCATTAAATCTGATAAGATGCATGATAAACCTACTTAAAAGGATCTACCTCCCAAAGTTCTCATATTCTCAAGTTCTCAAAAATCATCTATTCAGTCTTTCCTTACATAACTGCAATATAAATCTATCTCTAGACGTAGGGGAAATGGGATAGCATTTCAAAGTCAAAAGCTTGAGCAAGGGTACGTTTGCATAGATTTCTCCTGATACTTATGTATGGTTCAGCCTGCACTTTAAAACCTCCTATGAGTATGTAGATGTCCAATGATGGGCTCAGAGAAGGATTGAATACGTTAATCATTTATATGTTCTTTTGGACACCTGAAAAATAACTTTAAACTGGAAAACCGTTAAAAACTTTTTAACTTGACATGCTGTTCAGGCCCAAATGGGAACACAAACCCTAAATAAACAGGCCCTTCTTCTTGAAAGTAACCTAAGTTCCATGGCTGCCCCTAAACAAGTGACAAATCTGCACCAACTCCAACAGACCCGTGTTTCCTTTGACAAAGCATGGTCGGGTTGGACTACAAACTTTCCTTCCTTAACCAAAGACAATTTCGAGGATGTGGAAGAAACCTTTTTCCTCAACATTTGTGAGAACACAGGATCTTCTTTCACAGTTTTGATTTATACTGGACTATACTATACCACTCACAAAATGCATGAACTGGGAATAAGCCACATGACTTAATGTTGCTATTGCTCTACAACACCAGCAAATGTTTATCATGTCTTTTGGTTTTGTGTTCAGTTATCACCTTACTGGCAATAAATCCACCAGCTATTGACACAGACTTTGAGCTTTGATCTGCCTCACCTCCCAGTTTTCAACCTCCTTGTTAAACTCAAACAGCTAATACAGCTACTGCCCTTTATTTCCAGAAAGGTAATCTTGCTAAAATGGAAGGACCCAACAACTCCGGACATAAAAACCATTAATCTAAAAATTGGGGGCCACAATTAACAATGTTTCTGATATTGGTATAGGTTTTGAATCAAATTCAGTCAGGATTTGTACTAAGAAATGGCCTAAGTGTACTATGAAGTTGAAACTTGAAAGTATGTTAAAGCCCAACTCTAAAAGAATAAGGTGTAATATTTACTATATTCCTTTCTATAAGCCTCTTCTCTGCGGTGGTCATGGCTGTAGTTGCACGCTGATGTCATCAAGAACAATGCATGGCTAATAGTCCTGCATTGTACATGAGAATGCTGAGGGACCGCTCATGACCTGGAGCATCAAGGAGAAGAGTAGAGCACCGAAGTCTGCCAGAACAGAGAATGAAGTAATATAGCCTTTTCATCTGCCTCCTAGAATTAACAAGTATTTAGGCCTTGCAGAGCTGGGATGGGGGGTTGAGGGGGGAGGCTTGGCCACTGCAAGGGTAGTTTTTGTGCAATCCCCAGAGATGGGCTTTAATGTATTTCATCTACTTTGCAGTTCATATTTTTTTCTATTTTGGGGGTTGGGCAGAAGCCAGTGTGGAAATATGAAAGTGCATGGAAAACCAAGTCCACACAGAAGCCTGTGTTTCATCAATTTAGTACACCTTGCCTCTCTTCAATTTAATACACCTTCCCCTCACGTCAATTTAGTAAACTTTACGCCTTGTTAATTTAGTACACTTGGCTTCCGATCAATTTAGTACACTTGGCTTCTGACCAATTTAGTACACTTGGGTTCTCGTCAATTTAGTACACTTTGCCTCTCGTCAATGTAGTACACTTGGCTTCTCATCCATTTAGTACACTTGGCTTCTCATCAATTTAGTACACTGCGCCTCTTGTCAATTTACTACAGTTAGCTGTTTATCAATTTAGTACACTTCAGCCCTTGTCAATTTAGAACACTTGGCTTCTCATCAATTTAGTACACTTTGCCTCTCGTCAATTTAGTAGACGTTACCTTTTGTCAATTTAGTACACTTTGCCTCTCGTCAATTTAGTACGCTTTGCCTCTCGTCAATTTAGTACGCTTTGCCTCTCGTCAATTTAGTACGCTTTGCCTCTCGTCAATTTAACGACTGGAGCACCTTGGTTAAGAGGCTTTGGGGTGTCAATCACAGAGCATGGTGGATACCTTCTGGAGGAAGAATTAAGATAAGTATTAAGGTGCCCATACACCTTACAATTATCTGCAGATTTTCTGTGGTCAGATGGAAAAAGTGCAACAGATTGACCCAGGTGGAGATTACTCTTTTCCATCTGACCACAGAAAATCTGCAGATAATTGTAAGGTGTATGACCAGCTTTACAGCTTATTTCTCTACCCCTAGACTTAATGAGCTGCATGGGTTTTTCTTACAATTTTCTTCACCTCTCATGACTTTATTACACTTAATCCCTTATCACTTTACTTTACCTTAGTAATTCACCCCTACTCTGAGAGGGTAAATACTGTGAGTAATCAGGCTCTAATGTATTATATAATACTATCACAAAGAAGTAAGAACAGAAGCTTGCTATGCATATAAATATGTATGTCTTTAGGAAACATCTTTTGACTGTCCAATTGACAAGTCGGTTGACAGCCATATATATACATATAGATAGATATATATAGATATATAGATATATATATATACTGTATGTACTGTATATAGACCACAGAAAATCTGCAGATAATTGTAAGGTGTATGACCAGCTTTACAGCTTATTTCTCTACCCCTAGACTTAATGAGCTGCATGGGTTTTTCTTTAAAAATCCTGGTGTTCAGCTTTAAAGTGACACTTAATTTAGGAGTTAAAATTGTATTCAAGTACCTGAACTACTAACAAAACTGGACCTTATTTGTGTGTCACTTTGCTGTAGATCCTCTGAATTGGTGCTGACACTGTCCTTCCTCTGGAGGGTGGCTACTTTTATTCCCCACGGTCCCTGGGTGTGTTGTAAAGTAGCCACTGCTCCAAGCCCACTGCCATGATGGACTACAATCTCACGTTTAGTTTACTAATTTGTATTGAGATTTTAGTCCATCACAGGGGGGAGCTTGGAGCGGTGACTACTTTACAACACACACAGGGACCTTGGGGAACAAAAGTAGCCACCCTCCAGAAGGAAGGACAGTGTCAGCATGAATTCAGAGATGATTTGAGGATCTTCAGCTGATTGATACACAAATAAGATACGTTTTTGTTAATAGTTAAGGTACTTGATGCATTTTTAAGATTTAACTCCTGAGTTTAGTGTCACTTTAAGGAGGATAGCCCTGCCTCTAGGTGAGCCTGCTCTCAGTTGGTGCATTGCTATACATATCCCATAGCTAGGGTGGGAACTCAGTTTAGGGTCCACACTTTTTAGAAGTGCATTGACGCCGCAGCCTGTTTTCGGCACATATTTGCAAAAACACCTCTGTTTATTTTAAACTGGAGCATTTAAAAACTGTTTAGTTATTTTTGTTTTGCTGGCTAGCTTGAAAGTGTGCTTTTTGTATTTTTGTATTTGTTTTACATGCATACATACATACATACATACATACATATACTGTATATCTTATTTTGCACTACTTTTTAGCAGGCAATGCTTATCCCGTAGTTCTCTTACTAATACTTAAATGTACTTGTCTAGATGGATATTGTAAATACAGAAAATAAAAACATCAACTAATGTGAAACCAGTTTTTATTTGTTGCTGCAATCATACATTCACCTCTGTTATTGGGTGGGGCCAGCTGGTGATTATTGACTCAACAACACAGGGAAAAAAAGTAACTAGACTGGCTCAGCTGCTTAAAACAATGAGATAAACTGTTAAAGGGAAAGAACATGAAATGTTGATATGTTTCATCTATCAGACTGAGAGAAATGCTGTGAATTTGGATTTGTACATCTGTAAGTTTCTAAAGGTTTTTATTAGTGGCCAGCAATTTTTTAAGCCAGAAACAATTTATATAACCCCATTACTACACAGTCAATCATGCATACACACCTTCACACACCTATCCATGTAATCTACCAGGCATACCTATACACACAAGCAGTTAAATGTGCATATATGCAATATTGACCCACTCACAATAAACATGCACATATACACATACACTCAGTAGTTGCTTGTACACAACATTTTTTAAACATGCTTATACATACCTGCACACAGTCATGCATCATAGATGCACACACATACTATATACTGTATACTAGGGCTGCAGCTAATGATTATTTTCATAATCGATTAGTTGGCCATGCTTTAGCGTCCTGTGCGGTGGGCGTGGCTTACGCGGCCGGCGGCCGCAGCGGGAGCAGCGTGTGAAGTGTGGCTCAGGCCGCATGTGGAGCCCGGAACAGCCCCAAACTGGCAAATCAATCGATAGCCAACGAATCGACGAGCGAAAACGTTGCCAACGTTTTCAATCGTCGATTTTAATCGACTAAATCGATTAACTGTTGCAGCTCTACTGTATACATAGGCACACATCTGAGTATACACAGACAGATGTACTTACACATATTATTACATATACAAATATATAAGGACACAGTTACACCTATACATATAGCATGTTCACACACAAATATGTACAGAAACATATGTACATGTACCCACACACAAACAGAATCACACGTGTGTGTGTATACAGTATAAATAAACACACACAAACGTATATTGATATTCATATAATACATACCCAAGTTCTCATATTTGCACCACGATCATTCTTCCCACACACAAATACACAGATACAGAGAAATGCTTTGATTCCCACCTCTTCTTTTTCAAAGGCTGAGATCAGACAGGGCACTCAAAACATTTTAGGCTCGGATGACAGCAGGTATACTTCCAAGGCAAATTCCAAATGCTCTGCACAGGGTGCCCCATGTTTATGGGCACCTGAAAATGTTTTGAAGTTGTTTATTCTTTCACTATGAAGTTACTTTACTTTTAACGTAGATACTGCATGTGTCTTATTACAAGGTAATTTTGTTTTTGTGATGTCTGACTTCCTATGTTTGTTTTTGAGGTGTAACCACACATTTTTGGAGTACTGGCAGCGGGGATAATCAGCCAGCCACATTCCTTCAGCACTGGGTACCATTCAGCTACAAAAGCATTATTAGATCTTTTAGGGAAGGAAGGAAATCAAACAGCAGGAAATTAGCTAATTGGTTTTTTAACAGCGTACCAAGTCAATCCTGTTTAAGAATTATTAATCAGACGTAGCATGCAGACTACAATACATATCAACCCCACAAATCTGCCATCTACACGATTTATTTAATGTCCTTTCAACAGCAGCAGTGATAACCACACAAAACACAGGATATAGTCACTTTGGTTTTCTCATTCCCACATGTTTAAGTCTTCCCAGGGGGCACTTTCTAGACCCCCATAGCCAGCACCTACAAAAAAATGTAATATGTACATGTGCAGTGACAAATATGGTAATGTGGTTCAGAAGGCAGCATTAGATAAAAGTGGTGGTCCAATATGGTTTTGCTTCCAGTTTTGTTAACCTTAATGAAGAACTGTGGGAACTGGTGTGTCAGAATCTCCCAGAATACCTCTCTCCAGTTGTTGTAATAAAACTGTGATGCTCAGTTAATTTTTTTTTTCTCTAATAATGCATTGGGTGAATTGGTAAGGAGTCTAAATAACCCATTGACTAGTTCACCAGAGAGAAGTGTTACCTAGGTAGCAAGGAGTTTGAAAAGCTTGATGCCATCAGCTCCAAACTGGTATCTTGAGAAGGGGCCCTATTTTTTTTAAGTGACACTAAACTCAGGAGTTACATCTTAAAAATGCATTAAAGTACCTTAACTATTAACAAAAATGTATCCTATTTGTTTATCACTTGGCTGTAGATCCTCAAATCATCTCTGAATTTGTGCTGACACTGTCCTTCCTTCTGAAGGGTGGCTACTTTTGTTCCCCATGGTCCGTGTGTGTGTTGTAAAGTAGCCACCGATCCAAGTTCGCACCTGTGATGGACTACAATCTCACATTAAAGGTGCCCATACACCTGCCGTTTATCATACCCTAATCGGCAGGTGTATGGGCAGCGTGCGACCGATTCTACTGTAAGGTCGCACGACCTTCGTCTTCCGAGCACGCTGGAAAACCTACCATATGATTTTCGGGGGGTTGGTGGCGTGCTCGGAAGACGAATGCCGCACGGGCTGGTGTGCACAAGCGCACACTGCCCGCTCAGCACTGCAATCATCGGAAGCTCTCCCCTCAGCGGGGAGGGCTTGTGATGAGCGCAAGTATGATCTGCCTGTCCAAGATGGGTAGATTGTATGAAATTTGAATCACCTTACAACCATCGCAACGAAAGTAGTGCGACGGTTGTAAGGTGTATGGGCAGCATGAGTTTAGTAATTTGTATTGAGATTGTAGTCTATCACAGGAGCGAGCTTGGAGCATTGGCTACTTTACAACACACACAGGGACCACGGGGAACAAAAGTAGCCAAAAGGAGCCATAAACATGATGCTAAAGTGTACACAGGTTGCAGATATCTACGCATTATGCACCGACATGTTCTCGATTTGGGATACCAACCCGTTTTGCTGGTGTGTTTAACTAAAAAGAGCAGCTCAGCCAACAGATAAGGCAATAATATATGGAAGTCCAGATCAAATCCAGATTAGCTCAACTATAATTGACATATTACTATTTTCCTTTATAATAATATTAAACAAATAATTTAGGGTGGACTATAAAATAAATGTAATAGCAAAATATATTCTTAAGTATTTAAATAGTAAATTTATTTATTGAGTTGCGTAAATCAAATCTAGAAGATGACGTTGTGATGAGGAAAAGCCCCCCCCAAAAGTGCGAGAGGTGGGAGCTATGTGCCATGCTCTGGCTGGTTGTACTGAATCCCAATGAATCCTTCAATCAATGCTAGAAAGGACAGAAGTGAGGATGGGCAAGTTTAGCTCTTTTATTAAAACCTAGATGGGTTTGATCCTGTTTTCATTCTCTACTTATTACTTACATATTATGGATTGTTTGTACAAATTGTTTGCTTTATTCAGTTGTATATCACCTATAGCATAGATTTGGAAAGCTTTACTTAAAGTGTATTTCTACTTTTGCAAATTTGAGGAAAAAACCTACTATATATTTGTTATGTGTTCCTATACACACAGGATACAATAAAAACATTTTTTTGAATATTTCTTAACTTTTAGATGTCTTAGTGGAGCAGGCCTTTGGACAGACTGTAAGCATCTCTCTACAATTTTAAAGTGACAGGAAACTCTGGATGTCCCCATAGAAAGACTAGGAACACTCTTACCTTCCGTTTATTAACATTCAATACTTCTAGACCTTTAACCCATTGTTAGGATAGACAGTGAACAAATCTAATTTGGTTGCAAAAGTGGAAAAACACCTCAAAACATTTCTCTCGGATGCCACATTTCCCTAGATTTTTATGCTTCCATAAAATTTGACATTATTCGTTTTAATAAAGGTTCCTTTCTATTCAACTCTGATTAACCTTTAGTTCCCCTAATTAACGGCTTATCACGTTTGTTTCTTTACTGATACTTGACATTTTCTATGGTTTATACACCTGTATAGTTTACATTTCCTTTTTTTTCTCTTAGAGTTGTGTTTGAAAAAACAAAGGAAAATTATTTTAATTTGACACCATTTTTACCAGGAACATTTTATCTAGTGCTTCAATACCTGGGACTACTTTGTAGTTTAGCCTAGACTTAAACTTAAGCTTTTTCTTAATTAATAGATCCATAGCTACAATATAAAAATAGTTTTGTCTTTACTTAACAGGGAAACCCCACACCCCATCACAGGCACAGAGAGTGGGGAGAAATCTACCCAGTGGGTCAATGCAAACAAAGCAGTGGGTCCGGATAACCTGCACCCCAAGGTACTTAAGGAATTAAGCCAGATAAAGGCTTTGTTTTCGGCCCCCTTCAATTTAATACTATAGGAGATATAGATATAGGTTTTTTGGGAGGCAGCACAAACAAGTATTTGTTTTGGTTGTATTATCTTGCAAAGTTCATTCATTCCTTCAACTAGCATTTTTAATTGTTTTAATCTTTTTTATTCCTTTTTACATGTGTACGGCTTACTCTACTTTATCTCTAACTCTTACTCTAACAAAGCTAGCTAAGGAGGGAAGGAAGAGGATGGATTTAAGTACAGCAAGCTGGAGCTAGCAAAAGGTTAGTTTTCATCAACAATTCCTGTGTTAAAATATGTACATAATTATTAGCTACTTCTGACAGGTATAATGTATCCATTGTTGTTTACATCTAAACAAGCACTGACACATAAGAGACATTGTCACATAAGTGACACAGTTCATGACCTCGGTTGTCAAAATGACAAAAGGTCCCCCCTGGGTACAAAGGCAGGCATGAACCTAGCAGGTAAGGACTGCTTCAGTAACACTGCAACAAGTGTCAGATATCCTGTACATAAAGCATTCACCAGTAGTGGTGGTGTTTTTTTTAATACCTGATATCATTGTTACTGAGCTGGACAATCCAGGACTGCCTAAGTCAGCATTCCCTGAGCAGTGGTGTAAGTCCTGTATAAAGCCCATTATTGATAGAAAGGTGTAACTCATCCTGCTAGTACCATCGAGGACAGAACAAGAGTGGTAAAAAATGTAATATGACTCTCCAAGTCATCAAGTTGGCCAAGTGGTTTACCCTATGGACAAGGATCAATTCACTGATTTCATAGCAGATTCTTATGCGCTTACCTTGAATCTTGCATGTTGCATTTTGGTGCACTGACATTCATTTTCCCCTTCAAATAATACATATACAATATTTCCTGAATGCAATGCAGCTAAAACATTTTAGTGCAGCACATTAACACATTTACTTATTTCCAAGAGTGTTTAAAAGTGAAATATTACTTCACAGTGTATACTGAAACTTTACTTTAGTCCTAGTCTCCTGTCACACTTTTACAAAGTCTAAAGGTAGTTTGGGAGGAAGCCGATTATCCTACCAGTGTATTTTGGGTTGTGGAAACAAACTAGATGTGTTTGGTTATTAACATAGGCTCCAGGTGGAGTAGATTAGATTAGTAGTGACAGATTGCTGCCTTGAAAAGATCTATATAGAGCTATTAAGGATGAAAATAATAGTGTGAACTTGAACAGGGTGTCAGTCTCATATCCACAAGACATAATATTCTAACCTTAGCTCCCCAAAAAATTGTCATATATGGACATATAGGAACAGGACCTGGGGGTGGTCATGTAATTTTAGGTATGGCACAAATTGGCATCCAGAGCATAACAATAAGGATGATCAGATACCAGTTCAGATACCAGTGCTGATACTTGGCATTTTCACGAGAACTACCAGGGTTGCAGCCAAAGGCGCAACTAGAAACCTCAGGGCCCCGGTACAAGAAACCATTAAGGGCCCCCCCCCCCCCCCAAAAAAACATGATTTTGATACCTTTTTTTTTGCAAGCACTATTTTTTCTGACCGGACGGGACCGCAGGCATTCATGTGCCTTGCGTTCCCGTGCGGCCGATCGCATTGCGGCTGGAGGGCATGGCTGCGGTGCCATTCATTTCAATGCACTGCCAATCCCCCTCCCACCCGACAGCAAATTGCTTATATCAATGTTCCTATGCATGTGAATCTTACATACAACATTTTATATTGTCATCTTCTGTGTACCTGAGCACTAGGGATACGGTTCTAATTATCCATCGTTAGTACGAGGCAGATCTCCTAATTTATGGCTGAAAATTCATGCCTGAACCAATAATGCACTACATAACCCTTGTCCCGGATCAGCTAGGTCCCTGAGAGCCAATTTTCTTAGCAGCCATTTATGTCAATTTGTAGTTGTAGCAGGTAAATCTGTGTAGGGAGGAGAGTTACTGTGCTTTTAATGACTATTGTTTCTGTATTTATTTATTACTGGTATTTATATAACACTGACAATTTATAAAGCACTTTATACAGTGCATATTCACATCAGCCCCTACCCTCAAGGAGCTTAAAATCTAAGGTCCGTATCTCACATGCATACATATAAGGGCCAATTTAGACAGGAGACAATTAACCTACCAGCATGTTTTTGGAGTTTGGGAGGAAAACAGATTACCCGGAGGAAAACCACGCAAGCACAGGGGGAACATGCAAACTCCTTGTAAATAGTGACCTGGCCAGGATTCGGACCGCCAGTGCTGTTGTGTTTGCTACCCCTTTGTAGCCTTTTTCGTTGGTCTTTTTACTTTAACACTTTTTGAATATTTTTTTCTGCTGAGCTATTGTTTTGCTAAGGGGGGTCAGTATTTTAGGGTTTTTATGTATCCGCTGTGTATTTTTTTAAGTTTTATGTTGATAGGGCCTATATTATGGGTAAATCTTTTTGTGCAGCAAGGTTTGCAAGGCTTTTATTTATTTGGGGGCATATTGTTTTAATTGTATTTTGAAAAGGTTTTCTTAGGTTAAACTGCCTTGCTGCAAGGCATCCCTTTAAAACGGCTGGCGTTTGTTCCAGGGGCGGTATTTTGGGGTTTTCGTTTCTTTTGGGGACTTCTTAATTTTTATGTTGATAGGCCTTATTTTAGGTTTGAAGTGATATTTTAACCCCCCCTCCCCATAGATAAATTAAAGTTAGGTATACACTGGTTAGTTTATTTTATCTAGGGGGGGTGCATTGAAAGTGAGTGATATATTGTGAGGTTGATTAGGTGCACACTGTTCTTTTACTTAGTTTTATTTTACTTTAAAATGATGAAGACGCATGCTGCAAACAAAAGACAGCTCCAAGCACAGATGGTCAGTAACAAGTAAATGCTGTGCTTTGGGCACTCCATAGCGATATGATTTTTCATGTGCGGTTTATCCTCTCATACAGAACTGTAATACTGCACTATGAATAATGTATTAATTCTTTCCATGTGTTGTCCTTCATTTCTGATGTATCAAGTAAGCTTTTCTCTTATTTCAATAATTCCTTATATTTATTACCATATTTAATATATTTATTATTACATTTACTATTCCTATAACTTCCACAAATGTTTAGACCTCTAGTAAGTCATTTTGGTACTATCATGTTTCGATACTGACGTTCTCTTGTATTTTGTCTTTGCGCTCATATAGGGGGAGTGTTTTGGCCCCCTGAAACATGTTGGCTAGTCTACTTAACTGTCCTCTGACCCCAATGGAATAAAGTACCGGTAGTATCTGGACTATTTTAACTGGTGTGGCACTTCAATTCTTACATCTACTGTGTTCATTGTCGAGCCAAGGACACATTTGGATTGTGGAAGCTGCCTACCCGTTAGCCAGATGACACATATTCACACCACTTAACTACTGTTGGATAAAGGTGCCCATACACCTGCCAATTATCGTACGATAATCGCGGGCGATCCCGCGATCATACGATAATTGCTTTATGGGTCTGTACATGCTTTATTTTTTATTCTGCTCATATAAATAGGAAACAGGTAACCCTGCAAAAAATTAGTTTCGGATCAGAAATTTGACTTGCGTCATTATTCAGATTTTGCCCAGAGAACAGTCACATGTCCGATTTAGTTTTGTTTTGAACGAAATTCGGATGGATCTGAATTTTTGTTAAAGGAACACTCAGATTTGTTTGCATCCGAATGTCCAAATTTAACAAAATTTGTACAAATATCCATTTGGAACTAAATGAACTTTACATTTCTAATAAATAGCCTGCTTATTGATGCTGTCATACTTCCTTCAACAGTTTGTGTGGAATCAATAAACTTTCAGGAGGTGTACTTTTATTTTGTAGTAAATAGATAACAGTCTAGTCTATTATTTCCACACAAAAAAGAATGCAGATAAACAATGTATGGAAACAATCTTGGTTACACTTTAGTTCTGTTTCTTTGTTTATATATAAAACAAGAATTGCATGTTTTTGAGCCTTTACCCTTGTTTTTAAAAAAATCTAGTATTATGTTCTCAGGGTTACATTCCAGACCTCTCCTTTAAGACTAACTTTACATACAAAACATGAAAGTGTACCTGTGCCCTCTGCAAGCTTGTAAGGCGGCACTCTGTTTGTGTGGTAATTACATATAGCAAAATAAACAAATCCCAGCTAACCTGAGAATCCATATTGATCTGATGCTGGTTTATTTACTAACAAAACTGGGTCATCTGTGAACAATGTTGTACATTTTCATACCAATGACATTTGTTGCTTTGAAAGCAGGATTTAAGTTCTGAAAGCAAATCACTCATCTGATTTGATGGGCCCTGTATCCCACATTCATATCTGAATCTACAATGAACACAAAGCAAAACAATGAGGGGACTAATTATGGCAAAATTAGTACCACAGCCAAAGTAAAAACTGTAATTTACAGAATAATGTAAAGTTCGACTCAGTTTATCACATTGCCAAGAGTTATTGCTTGAATGAGACAATCCAAAATAAATCAGAAGTCCAAGGCGCATACCGGAAAATGTTTACCCTAGCAACATTTTTAGAAGCAAAGTGAGAAAGCATGTTGTGTGGCAGTAAATGGGATGTTAACGTGGACCTTTACCCATATCTTTAAAATAACACACAAAAAACACACCTTTAGAAATGTTTAGTAATAACTAGGGATGCACCAATACCGTTTTTTCGGTATCGAGCACGAGTACCGATAACGGAAGTCCCATTAAGGAAGCCAGACGGTGTGTAATGACTTGCCACCTGGCGTCCTGATTAGCTGAGAAGCCGGGCGGCGTGTAAACGCCACCCGGCTTCGCGATTCGCAGGAAAGCCGCCTTCATGCTTCCTCATCACCCGGTGATGAGAAAGCATGGAGGCCAGCTTTCTGGCCAATCAGGAAGCCGGATGCCATGTAATGACGCGGTGCCCAGCTTCCTGATTGGCTGGGAGCTGGCTCCATGCTCAATCTTCACCAGGTGATGAGGGAGCATGAAGCCGGCTTTCTGGCCAATTAGGGCGTGTAATAACTCACCTTTCAGGTTCCTGATTGTCCAGCTTCCCAACCAATCAGAAAGCCGGGCAGCGAGTCATTAAACACTGCCCGTCTTCCTGATTGGCTGGGAAGGCACAAGTGATGAGGGATCATGGAGCCAACTTCCTGGCTAATCAGCCGTGTAATGGCTCGCTGCCCGGCTTCCTGATAGTAGAAGCTCAAGTATCGGGCTAGGCATCGGAGCATTTGGGCGAGTACCAGTATGCCCAAATACTCGGTATTGGTGCATCCCTAGTAATGACAATCTACAAATGCATACTTACAGATAATTGCCAGCTTTGTATTCTCTGCACACCTTATTTCTCTTTTCTTCCCGTCTTCTCACAGTGGCCATGTTTACTATGGGCAGATTACTAGCTCTCCTTTTACTTCCTGGATTTTTGGCACATGTGACTAGACATGTGACCATGCACATCATCTCAGGGGAGGAAAATGAGATTACAGATGAGATTTCCCAGCAATTCTCTGCTGATGACAAGGCAACCGCAGTGTGCATTGAGTTGGCAAACTGAAGTCATTTTGCCCTTTCAAAACAGGAAATAAATGCTCTGCAAGTGTAAGTATTTCATAATCACAGCATTCTACAGCTGACATGTCTTGCATTGGTAGAATTTGATTTTTTAAGGTAATGGTCCACTTTCACTAATTATTAATACATATGCTTTCCTCCTGTTTGAAACTGATACTGTTGGCCCACTGTGAACATTTGATAAATATATACAACTGATTTATTGAGATGATGTGTGTGACAAGTCAATAGTGAATGATATAGCGCTTATATTAGGCATTCTATAGCTGCTCGTTTGACCAGACTAAATGTGTAATCCTGTCTACAGTGGTACTTTGGTTAGGAGTGGGTGGGGTGTTCCTATAAAAATTGTGATAGGCTCCAGTGAGGCTAGAAGAACAGAGTGGCCTAGGCACTGTCACATCAATCATACATTGCTTTGCTACTTTTTTTCCTGTGTGTGCACAGAAAGAAACAGCAAGGAATACATGCAAAGTTGATACATATGGCTAGAACTGCAAACCACAGAAGCAACTCCAGCATACTGTCCTATCTGAGCTAAGAATGAAGAGTGAATCTGGACAATAGGTATCTGTGCTAACGCATATCTGCATAGAACAGGTCCGCAGGCTTCAGTATTGTTTTTGATATATTTATTTTGTTGTCTTGGTTGTCTTTTAAATTGTTGGTGAAATAGGTACTTGAAGGGGGATTTTTTTCTCATGCTGGTAAGTTGCTAAAAATAAGAAAGACGATGGCTGGTACTGCTTCCCATGTTAGTAGAGGGGCACGCCGTCAGGTACTAGATTTGCAAAGTGCAGGAGTAATGAACATGATACTTGGTCACCCATCTGCAAAATCTGCAGAAAAGGGACCAGTATTCTAAATAAAGCTACACATAAGCTGCATATTGAAATAACACTATCTATTCCCTCTATGCTGGGATGATTACTATTAGTCAATATGTTTTTACTGAGCTTACAATGAAACAAATGCATAACCAGAGGTAACCTGTAGTAAAAACCGAATGCTAAATCTATCAGCAGATCAAGAGAAACAATCAAAGCCAAATCCAAATTGTGACTTTTCCCAATAAAGTCTACCTTGGGCCCACCTGTCCCACCTCTCTACTGTTCATTGAGGTTCTCATCACATTAAAATGATGGAGTTCAACTTTAAAAATAATTATTGCTATGACACTTGTTGGAGGATTTTCCAAATGAGGAACCTCAACTAGTCATCTAATTTCTCCCATCTAATGTAGGATATAGAAAAATGTAATTGGCAACTTTTTAAACCGTATACTGGCTCATAGACAGTTTGCCTCCAGGTCTGTATATTGGCTGCATTTACAATTGGACACAAATTGTTTTCTTAGAAATATGGGACTGTACAGTGGGGCTGTGATTGCATATTCTGCTGGACAGGTTGGGAGAAATGACCATTGCATGCTATGTATGCAATAACCTCCCAATAAGTATCCAATTCACTGTAGCAAGACCTTTATAAAAATTGATGAGAGGGCAGCAACATACCAGATGAGTTTCAATATAGAAAAATGAAAAGTTATGCAATTGGGAGCTAAGGATGCTCTATGGGAGGTGCTACGCCAGGGAAGGCGGTTATGGAAAAAGACCTGGGGGCGGGCTCATAGACCACAGACACAGCAATAGCACGCAAAGCCAATCTACAGCTAACAGAGTCAATAAAATCTGTTCTTCCATTAAAGGAGAACTATGGGGTCGGGGCTTTTCCCGTTTCTAGTGTGAATGAGGCCTTGCAGTGACTTAGAGGTGTGCTATAATGTAATATTTTGTTTTTATCCATGTATGTCTCTACATTGTTTTACATTGTTTCTATGTATAGTTTGGGGCAAGCATAATGACAACCATAATAAACCACCTCCCGGCTGGCCGTTGTAAAAAAATTGGCAGGCCGAGAGCTCTGAGTAAGCGTCTCTAGACATCCGCTCAGCCAGGCGCGAAAGTCCTGAAATTTAAAAACAGGCAGAGATCGCTGCCTGTTAACATACAAGCGATCCGCCGGCTATAGAGCAGGCGGATCGCTTGTATAAGGTCCCGGTATGTTCCCGGGACCCGGCAAGGTCCCGGTATGTGCGCCCCCCTCTGCGGCTCCCCCCTCCCGCTGTCACGCTGGTCCTGGGCTCCACTGTGCCCGGTGCGAGCCCGGGACTAGAATGGGGGCTCTGTGACAGGGGATCAGAGTGAGATTGGTACACGATCTCCCTCCGGTCCCCTCTCCTGTTGTCAGAATCACATCACTTCCGCATTCTTGTGTCACTCTCCAGCTTCAGATGCTGGAGAGAAGCTGATGAAGCAGATCTGTGCTTCATCAGCTTCTTCAGGGGTGTCCTAGGTGACATTAGGGGTTTTGAAGACCCCTGATGTCTCCATAAAGAGGACCTGTCACATCTTTGCTATCACATATGGGGGGTTTCTTTGCCCCCTATGTGATGACAATAAAGTTAAGTGGAGAAAAAAAATAGGGGAAAAAATTAAAGTTTCCCAAAAAAATATTTAAAGAAACACATAAAAGAATTTAAAAAATGTAAAAAACATGCGCGAAAATTACGCACATTACGCCGCACATGTTACATATCGCCGTGAATGTCGCAGTATACTGAAAAATGGCCTGGCCATGAAGGGGGTGTAAACACAGCGGACTTCAAGTGGTTAAATGATAATGCAAACATTTTTTTAAATGTTAGGTATTAGGTGACATCTGGGAGGTTGTTTAATGCTTTTACTTAAAAAAAAATAGGATTTGGTAGTGTTAACATATGACAAGTTTATTCACAAATGTGTGAATTTTAATTAGCTGTCCAGTTTAAGTTTTAATGATATTTTGTTTGTTTATATTATACTGTCAATTGTTTGCCAAATCATACATAACCGAAGTCCTGGTATTGCTTTGTGTGAATTGTATGTGCTTTTAATGAGTTCTTTTGTGCTGCAGAAAATATCAGAAACAGACTTTATTTCTTAAACTCTGTTGCTGAGACACTGGCCAACACAGGCAAGCATAAGTAATTAATTATAAAATGTGATCTAACAGCAGTACATCCACATATACCAAGCCATTTATATGGGTCAGAATCTAAATCATAAAACTGAAAATCCTTAGCAGACTGAGTTTTGAAGTTAGTCTATTGTTGGTGTGCTTAGCCTTAATGGGTCGCAATGCATCCAATATGAGTATACAACAAAGCTGCCTAGTTTCGTTACTGAAACAAACTGTCTTTCTAAAATGTACTTACTAAAGGGAAGACAGGGACAAAGGGATTTGTGCATGGGATGTGGTTATTAGTGAGGGTGACATAAGAAGGATGAAGGAAAAGAGGAGGAGATGTGTTAGGGAATATGTGCATGCAAGATGAAGAAATTCGGGTGAGTTATAGGAGGCAGAGTCTCTTCACTTAAACTCTTAAGCTGGCCATACACCTTACAACCATCGCAAGTCTTGCGATGGTTCTAAGTTAATTTAAAAAACGTACGATCTGCCCATCTTGGAAAGGCAGATCGTACTTGCGATTATCGCAAGCCCGCCTGCTGAGGGGCGGGTTTCCGATGCCTGCAATGCCGCACGGGCAGTGTGCGCTTGCACACACCGGCCCGTGCGGCATTTGTCTCCCAAGAACGCCACTAACCCGCCAACAATCGTACGATTCTCTGCGGGTTTTCAAGCCTGCTCGGGAGACAAAAGAGGTGCGACCGTACAGTAGAAACGACAGAAACAGGAACCATACCGCACTCCTTACCGGGATTCCCACTTGATGAAGATGGGTGCTCGAAATGACTGCAGATGGCACCGCCACACATGAACAATAGAAAAATGTCACAAGCACACTGACATTTTTCTATCGTACAGCAGAAACGGTCGCACGCCTTCCATACTCCTACCGATTATCGTAGGATCGTGGGATTTCTCGCGATCATCATAAGATAATCGGCAGGTGTATTGGCACCTTTAGATAGACTGGAAGACTGGAATCCTGTTTGGTCAGGAGTATCTAATGTACAGCACAGCTTACAGCGTGCCTTGGTGAGATGTATGGCGTATGCACTATGCAGGGTGGTCTTTGGTTTCTAAGTACCTTAACTATTAACAAAAATGTTTCTTATTTGTGCATCACTCAGCTGTAGATCCTCAAATCATCTCTGAATTTATGCTGACACTGTTCTCCTTCTGGAAGGTGGCTACTTTTGTTCCTTTTGTTCCCCCATGGTGTGTTGTAAAGTAACACACTTGTTACACACTTTTTGTAAAGTCCATCACTTTCTGTGATGGACTACAACCTCGCATTTAGTTTACTAATTTCTTATTGAGATTGTAGCCCATCACTGGAGCGATGCTCTCTCCTGTCTAATAACTGTCTGTGCTGGCCCAGCATCTCCGCCCTTCCCCTCGCCATCCCACTTAACCTTTTATGTAGCTGTCAGGGTATGAGTGAAGGGGAATACTATAGAGTGTCACTTAATTTACAACACTGAGTCTGCTGGGGCTGCTGACATCACATCCAAAATGGTGGCACCCAGCAGCAGTCTCAGAGATTTTGGATCTCCACACAAGGAAGGCTTTTACAGGTAAATAACATGGATAAAGTAAGTTAGATGTCCAATTAATAATGGGAAGATTTTTGTTGAATTAATGCTCTGGTTTCAGGGTCTTTTTAACTTAGTGTGCACAAGTCTGTTATGTTATGTTATGTTCCAGTCCCATTTGAGCTGTTCCTTAAGATATCCAAACACACATACACTATATTGCCAAAATTTGGATTCAGGTGTTCCAATCGCCTCCATGGCCACAGGTGTATAACATTAAGCACCTAGGCATGCAGACTTCTTCTACAGACATTTGTGAAAGAATGGGTCACTCTCAGGAGCTCAGTGAATTTAAGCGTGGTACCGTGATAGGTTGCCGCCTGCAATAAGTCCATCCTTGAAATTTCCTTGCTACTAAATATTCCATGGTCAACTGTTAGTGGTATTATGACAAAGTGGAAGCAACTGGAAACAACAGCAACTCATCCACGAAGTGGTCGGCCACATAAAATGACAGAGCGGGGTCAGCACAGGCTGAAGCGCACAGTGCGCAGAAGTCGCCAACTGTCTGCAGAGTCAATAGCTACAGACCTCCAAACTTCAAGTTGCCTTTAGATTGGTACAACAACAATACGTAGAGAGCTTCATGGAATGGATTTCCATGGCCGAGCAGCTGCATCCAAGACTTACATCACCAAGTGCAATGCAAAGTGTCGGATGCAATGGTGTAAAGCACGCCGCCACTGGACTCTAGAGAAGCGGAGACAAGTTCTCTGAAGTGACAAATCACGCTTCTCTGTCTGGCAATCTGATGTCTGGGTTTGGCGGTTGCCAGGAGAACGCTACTTGCCTGACTGCAATGTGCCACCTGTAAAGTTTGGTGGATGGGGGATTATGGTGTGGGGTTGTTTTTCAGGGGTTGGGCTTGGCCCCACAGTGAAGGGAACTCCTAAGGCATCAGCATACCAAGACATTTTGAACAATTTCATGCTCCCAACTTTGTGGGAACAGTTTGGGGATGGCCCCTTCCTGTTCTAACATGACTGCGCACCAGTGCACAAAGCAAGGGTCCATGAAGACATGGATGAGCGAGTTTGGGTTGGAGGAACTTGATTGGCCTGCACAGAGTCCTGACCTCAACCGGATAGAACACCTTTGGGATGAATTAGAGCGGAGACTGCGAGCCCGGCCTTCTCGTCCAACATCAGTACCTGACCTCACAAATCGCTTTTGGAAGAATGGTCAAACATTTCCATACACTTACTCCTAAACCTTGTGGACGCCTTCCCAGAAGAGTTGAAGCTGTTATAGCTGCAAAGGGTGGACCAACTCAATATTGAACCCTACGGACTAAGACTGGGATGCCATTAAAGTTCATGTGCGTGTAAAGGCAGGCGTCGCAATGCTTTTGGCAATATAGTGTAGATAAACCCAGAATACTATGGTTGCATGGGGGCTTTTTAGGTGCCTCAAAACACAGTCATACACTATAAAAAAATGTAAAAGTATACAGTTTATTCAACAAAACGTTCAATAAAATATTACCATAGCATAAATCTATATACACTAAGGTAACCCATCATGCGTGCCATACCTTGTTTGTTTAGAATGCATACAGCAAAATTCAATGTGGTAAAGCATCCCTCCTATAGCCACTCAAATAAAAAATACAAATATCCAGCCTTATGTACAAATAGTAGAAAATGTCCCTTAGAGTTGTCGAGGATATGAGGGGCTTGTTTCTAAAACGCGTTTCACATTTTTTTCTTCAGGAAGAGTTGGAGGTAGTATGCTGCCGACACGGGATCCACATGTGTGAGGGCACTCACTGTCAACAATAAGCCACTTAAGGGGGAGGTCAGGATCATGGAGCCAAATGAGATGGATGAAAGAGTCCACCTCTAGGTAAAAACCTGGTAGTTATTGCTCCTTCACAAGTATGGTAACATCCTTCATCCTAAGCATATATAAGGTAGAGCAAACAAAGGTAAATCTGAGAATCGGATTACCGTGTGTGTATCGAGCATGGGCCAGGTCGCTGTATTAGTCTCCAAACACTGCACCAGACTCCCCAATTACTGCCACGACAGACCAAAATGAATAGCGCTATTCGTACTGAATCTGAGTTCAGTACAACCCACATTCTGCGCTGGCTGTTTAATTTACTCAGAACAAAGGAACCGTGGGTTTAGAATATAGGCCACAAACACTAATTTGTAAAATAAATTTAGACATTAATATCATAAATAAAACAATTGGAAGAATGGCTAACTTGAAGAATGCATATTTTAAAATGCTGAGCGGGTACAATATATAGGATAGTTACTTGTGATGTGACAGAGATAATATTCTAACTTTACCTTCTAGTTAACTGCTTGACATTAATCCTATACCCTCGCCGCCCCTTTAATAAAGAAATGTAGTCAGCTTTGAACTACAGTAGCTGTTATATATAAAGAAAACTTCTAAGCAGTCCAATAGGATAAAGCTGCTTTCATGTAGGGGGATCTAATTAGGGGAATTATTCCCATAAGCGAGCATTAATCAGTTACATCATGACATTTCATCACTTGTAAACTTAGCTCTGCATGTTTCCCAAAAATGTGAGTGTATCAGCCAAGAGATTTTATTAGCAGCACATAAAAATGGAAAATGTGAATTGG